>NC_053433.1:21627832-21716836 GCF_007990345.1 Gossypium hirsutum | reverse complement strand
CACTATAACCACAATTGTTTTACCATATGTACTGAAATGGGCCGATGGATAGTGAGAGTGATCCTCGCCAAGTTTCCAATCCAACGAGCTTCCGATTTACTATAAAATAGAAAAATAAAACTAAGTAAGCATATAATGCTTAGTAAGTCCGTATAACATGCTACTTAACTTACCATTTATTCTATTTCATGATAAACATGCAAGGGACATTCAATAAATTTCATCTCAAGCCCTACACATATCCTCATTGCCCTTGTTAGTCATACATTCCATAATAACATCAAGAAACATATATGGGCTCAACACAATCAGATTTCCGGATATATATATATTTTCCATATCACGTATCCATATAACATGTATAAATCATATCTTTATATTACAAGTATATTTTCATAATAATTCATCTTGAGTTTAGATTATTTTATATCAGAACTTTACTCATATAATTTGAAATATCAAGGTCAAGAATATTCACTCAAGGTGTACAAATCTATAATCAGGGATGAATATACTCATCAAATAAATTCCATGTACAAATAATCATCATTTCATATTTCCATATATCAATTATCATGTATTATCATTTTCATGTATTTCAGACAGATACGTGTAATAACTCATTTTATTATTCATATCTTCTCATGTTTGGATTGTTACCCATTGAATTTATTCGGAATATCGATGGATACGTAAGTAGTACACTCGAGGTGTACAAATCAGGATCCATCAATTCATGTTCAAGGGTACCCATAAGGTACTATACCAGAGAGTACACTCTCGAGCCACATATGTATACAATAGGATTACTAGTCCAGGCTAAATGCTGTCTCCAATATATATTTACTCAATAGAGCTTAGTCAGGATTACCAGTCCAGGCTAAATCCAATCCATAACATATGATCGAGAGGACTTATATCAGGATTGCCAGTCCAGGCTAAATCATTTTTGTAATGAGGTCAATAGGATTACTCGTCTGAGCTAAATCCCGTCAACAACAAATGCAGTACCTCATTCAATAAGTGAAATCACACTTATCCATCGATTTTCATTTATTCAAACGGGGTTTAACATTTTTCAGGAATTATCAGGTATATAATTATTTCATAGATCTATAACATTCATATAATTCAAATAAACACATTTCACATTCATTTCAAACATAAAAGTAACATTTTTATCATTTATTATTTATCGGGCATTATCATTGATCGGGCTTTCTCGGATATGTTTTCAATGTCATATATATATGATATTTATATAATTCACAAACACAACATTGAATTCAAGCATATAAATATACAAAATTTGGTTACACAAACTTACCTTGACAAATGTTCGTATACGTAAAATCTACTATTTCAACATTTTTCTCTTGTCCTCGTTATAACTCCAAATTTGGTCTATTCGGATCTATATGAGTGAATTTATCATCAATTTAATACAATTTAAACTTAATTCAATCCAACTCACATCTTAGGCAAAATTACCATTTTGCCCCTAAACTTTTAATTAATGACGATTTTATCCCTAGGCTCGGAAAATGAAATTTATGCAATTTACTCATTATTCCAAGCCTAACCAAAAATTAAATATAAAATTTACAGCACATGTATTCTATAAAATTTATAATTTTTCTTCAATTTTCACAACTTTACATTTTAGTCCCTAAATCATGTTTTCATCAAAAATCACTTTGTAAGAGTTGTTTATCTATCAACAACCTTTCATATTCTACCATAAATTTCAAATTTTCAGCATATTCATCCATGACATGATTTCTATACTTTGATAACTTTTCAAATTGATCCCCTAAATAGATAGATTAAGCTATCCCGGTTTCAAAAATATAAAAATTACTAAAAACGGAGATTGAATACTTACCTAATTTGGCCAAGAAATCTTGCCTTCTCTTTCCTAAGGTTTCCATAGAATATTTGGGAAGAATATGATATAAAATTATTTTTATTTCTATTTAATTATTTATCATATTTTAATTTTATCACTTTCCAATTTAGTCCTTAGCCTTTTTCTAATTTTTCATGGATGAATCATCCAAAAATATATACAAAATTTTCATTAATGGTCTAATTACCATATAAGGACCTCAAGTTTTGAATTCCATAGCTATTTGATCCTTATAGCTATTAGAATTCAAATTTTTCATTTTATGTGATTTGGTCCTTTTCACAATTAAGCACATAATCGATAAAATTTCTTTCTGAAATTTTCACAATACATTATTATCATATTATAGACCATAAAATAATATTAAAATATATTTTATTTCCGGAATTGGATTTGTGGTCCCAAAACTACTGTTCCGATTTCTCTAAAAATGGGTTGTTACAAGTTAATTTTTGAAGATTTTATTTTAATAATGTATTTATACCAAATGAGTTACTGATAAGTGAATTTTTATCCTTCAAGGTGGCTAGTACAACATTGGAAATGTATAGAAAAGAATATGTTGAATTTTAACATCTGAAGCCTCAATAATGCAAAAAAAATCGTAGCATCAAGCTTAACAAGAACAAATTGGAAACCCACACATTTAAAGAATGCCACATCAGCTTTTGGGCTTAACCTATCTCTTACTCAAATGTTGGTGATGATTGAAAATCAGAAGGAATAGGGCTCTACGTTAATTGAAAGGCCTAAACACCCCCAAGAAGACAAAAATATAATAGAAAGGGGAGTTGACTTAGCATACCATGTTTTGGGGATATAAATACCTCACCTTAGAACATAAGGGGAGGCAATTGTATGGTACAAGAAAACACCCATTTTCAGAAAAAAAATAAACTGGAAAAGAATATGATAAGAAGAGGAAATAAGAGAAGAACTATTTGAGGAGAATCACCTTATTTGGCTTGAAAGCTCTTCACTTTTCTCTTTGCATTTTGTTTATTATCTTATTTTATCTTGGACTATGGTTGCTTAATCGTTTTTAATTTAGGTATCCTTTCAAGACATTCATATGCTTCATTGTAGGACTTAGAAAGAAAAGTTTCATTTGACAAAACATCTGCCACCAATCTAATATGAACATTGAGACCGTTATAGAAAGTCTTCATTTGAATGTAATAAGGAATGCCATGGTGGGGAAACTTCTGAAATAACTCCTTAAACCACTTTCATGCCTCATATAAAGATTCTTTATCAAGTTGCTGAAATGAAGTGATTTCATTGCAGAGCTTGGCATTCTTAGTGGGAGGAAAATACATCATAAAGAAACATTCATCCAACTCTTGCCATGTAGTCACGGAATCTGAAGGTAAAAAGTTTAACCATGCCCATTCTCTATCTCTAAAAGAGTATGAAAATAATTTCAATCTCAAAGCATCCTCTATAACTTTGGTCAATTTGAAAAAGTTACTTATTTCCATGAATAAGTGAATATGAAGGTGCAGATCTTCAGTAGGCATCCTGCTAAATTGACCCACAGTTTGCAGCATTTGGAACAAGACTGGCTTAAGTTTGAATTTTGGAGCTTCAATCTCGGGTTTCATAATACTCAGATTGAGTTCGTTGAAGAAAGGAACAACATATTTTCGAATGATGCAGTCTCTATCATCAACAACAATAATTGCATGTTGAGCATTATTAGCAACTGCTCCCCCTTGAACTTGTTACGGAGGATCCATTTGTTGGATCTGGTGCCCTAAGTGTAGTATTTTCATATATGTATACTTTTATTTTTTCAAGCATGTTTGTTTAATAAAATTATTCATGAATTTCGTTAATAATCTTTGGATATTGTCCTTAATGTTTTTTGCATGCAAAGGAAAATGAAAGCAAATATTAGCTCACTAGTAGTCTAATGTTTAACTAATACTAAAACGTATTACGTGATCAGATCATAATATGGAAAGATAAATTAACTTAGTAGACGAACCTAAACATGTCCTTAGTCTAATTGGAAATGAGAAAATATACTGAAAGACTAATATGTTGTCTATCAAGTCCAACTAGGTTGATGTTTTGTCTTGGGAATTGGAGTAGATTACTCCTAGAAGATAGAGACATAGATGTAGCTGGCTAGATTGAAAAAAATCAGACAGATCCCAAGAAGAATAGATCCTGAATATGTTTTTGGATTTATTCAATTGTGGCGTTCATAGTGTGGCATATCTTAATCCTGAGTAGATGATGAACTATGTATACGTAACTCGTGTCACACCCTGTTTAGGCGAATTGGATCAGGTTGACAAACTACGCCAGTGAAGGTTGCCTAAGTTGTGAAACCTATAATGGTAAATGTGATAATTTCATGGCAAAGACTTACAAAAAACTTTGCCAACTATGCGAAGTACCAGTCCTAGTGTTAGTAAGGTTATAGTAGGGCGAGGACCTTATTGGGCAGACTTTTCCTACTAATGCGATCGCCACTTGTGTTTTAACATAATTTCTTAAGTAAGTATGATAGCTTGTAGGATACGTTTATACCACCTGGCATCTCTGTGGAGGCAATATGTCTGTAATAAGAGCACTTGTAAAGCCTTGTAGGATGTGATTAATTAGTAGAAGCATGTGAGAACTGGTAATGATTAGAGATAAACCTGATCAGGATTCAGACATGGGTTAGCTATAAATAGGATAGCGTGGTAGTGAAGAGAAGATTTTTTATTCATCTTCTCCACCAGACTTTGTTATCATTAAAGAAACCAAGAGAGTTCTTTGCTGCTAGTAATGATAGTAACTGTAAGATTTAAGAGAACTTCAGAGCTAGTTGTCTACTGGTAAATTCTTAAAACATTCCTTTGAATTTTACCAGATAGATAGAGGCTAACTTAAGAAAGTATTGGTAGGATTTCCTTAACTACTGGGTAAAAAGGAAACTCCTAACCACAAGCCATTTGCATATTTATAGATTCTTGTTGTATCTTAAGCATTTGATTATTTTTTATGATTAAAAGAATTTTTTTACTATTTAGCTAAAAAAATGGGAAAGGGTCCTAGTGCCAAAGGAGCGCAAGACCAATAAGCTTGTCTATCATAGAGAGAAAACCATGCAAGTGGGGAATTCGCAGAGTAGACATGCCTGTGATATTC
Source organism: Gossypium hirsutum (assembly GCF_007990345.1). Classification (NCBI taxonomy): domain Eukaryota; kingdom Viridiplantae; phylum Streptophyta; class Magnoliopsida; order Malvales; family Malvaceae; genus Gossypium; species Gossypium hirsutum. Next base: position 21,711,780 of record NC_053433.1, on the reverse strand, counting down.
ACATGTGAGTAAAGAGAACAGTGTTGATCGCCAAGAGGATGATTCAAACGGCAAAGTTATCTACCCATTGAATTGAAAACCATAGTAATGTTTGTGCCAACTGGGGCAAAATAAACATGTTCTTTATTTCCTTATTTCTGCATCTATTAGTAATCGTAGTGAGGTTGTTCTTCCTAAAAACTCACTAAGTTCTTATGAACTTACCCAATTTCTTTTTCCTTTCAGGTTTTCAGGTTAAGTGTGATGATTGAAGGGATATAACAAATTACATTAAATTAATTCTCAGGAAAGGTTGGAGGGGTCACAGTGGTCCCGCTTAAGTTCAATCTCCTTAGACAGAATTAATTAAATGTACTAAATTAAGAAAATAAATTCTAATTATTTATTTATTTACAAAATGAGTTCATGAAAAATCAAGGATCTGTTAATTTGAATGAGGATTTAACTTGCTCCACGTCACCATCCTAATAATGCTTGAAACATTGACCATTAACTTTAAACGTACCTCCATAATTGTCCTATAATTCAATAGCTCCATAAGGATAAACTCGATAGATGGTATAAGGTCCTTTCCATCGGGATTTCAGCTTCCCAGGAAATAACTTTAGCCTTGAATTAAACAACAACACCTTTTGTCCTTTTTTAAATTTGCGAGGTTGTATATGACTATCATGCTATCTTTTTTATCTTTCTTTACACATTTTGGCATTCTCATAGGAAAAAAACCTCAACTCTTCCAACTCATCCAGTTGTAAACATCATTTTCTCACCAGCTTGCTTAAGATCAAAATTCAACTTCTTCAAAGCCCAGTGAGCTCTATTCTCCAACTCTAATGGCAAATGACATTCCTTCCCAAAAACCAACTGATAAGGAGTCATTCCCGACGTTGTCTTAAATGTTGTTCGATAGGCCCATAAAGCATCATCGAGCCTTCGAGACCAATCTTTTCTGCTAGGGCGTACTACCTTTTCAAAGATACCTTTAATTTCACGGTTCACTCTTTCAACTTGTCCATTAGATTAAGGGTGATAAGCTGTAGCAATCTTGTGTTTCATATCATATTTGTCAAGCAACCACTTAAGCCATTTGTTCACAAAGTGAGAACCTTCATCACTAATAATAGATCTTGGTGTCCCAAATTGTGTAAACACATGCTTATGTAGGAATCACATAACTACCTTAGCATCATTTGTAGGGTATGCTTCAGCTTCAACCCATTTGGACACATAATCCACAGCAACTAAGATGTATTTGTTCCCATACGAAGAAGGAAACGATCTTAAGAAGTCAATGCCCCATACATTGAATAATTCAATCTTTAAAATGTTTATCAAGGGCATCTCATTCCTCCTTAATATATTTTCGGTCCTTTGGCATTTATCACAGTTCTTCACATAAGCATAAACATCTTTAAATAACGTAGGCCAAAAGAAACCTGCTTGCAAGATCTTTGTTGCACTACATGAACCACCAAAGTGTCCCCCACTTGGAGATGAATGGCAATGATATAAGATCTCGGCAATCTCACTTTCAGCTACACACTTTTGGATTATATTATCTGCACAGTATTTAAACAAGAACGGGTCCTCCCAGAAATAATATCGACTATCATGAAGGAATTTCTTCCTTTATTGGTATGTCATTTCTTGAGGAATTATTCCACATGCAAGATAATTAGCAAAATCAGCAAACCAAGGTGTTTCATGAATTCGACTCACCTCAAATAAGTGTTCATTAGGGAAATTCTCGTTGATAGGCACATATGATCGAGTTACCTCATCTTGCTCCAACCTCGACAGATGATCAGCTACTTGATTTTCAACACATTTTCTGTCTTGGATCTCAAGGTCAAATTCTTGGAGTAAAAGTATCCAATGAATTAGTCTCGGTTTGACATCTTTCTTCGTGAGCAAGTATTTAATAGTCGCATGGTCTGTAAATACTGTAACTTTGGTACCTATAAGATATGAGCGGAATTTGTCAAAAGCAAAAACTATAGCAAATAGTTCCTTTTTAGTTATAGTATAATTGAGTTGGGCTCCCGTCAAGGTTCTACTTGTATAGTAAATAGGGTGAAACGCTTTGTTTCTTATTTGACCCATCACAGCTCCAACAGCATAATCACTTACATCGCACATCAACTCAAAAGGTGTGCTCCAATCGGGTGTAATGATCATTAGGGCTGAGATTAACCGTTTTTTCAGCTCTTTAAAAGCTTTTAAACATGCTTTGTTAAAATCAAACACTGCATCTTTCTCTAACAACAAACACAACAGTTTAGAAATTTTTGAAAAATCTTTGATAAACCTTCGGTAAAAGCCAGCATGGCCTAAGAAACTTCTAACTCCTTTCACATTTATTTGGGCCGGTAATCTTTCAATTACGTCTACCTTTGCTTTGTCGACTTCAATTTCTTTCTTTGAAATTCTATGCCCTAAGACAATCCCTTCTTTAACCATAAAATGACATTTCTCCCAGTTAAGGACAAGATTCGTCTCTTCGCATCTCTTCAGTACCTTAGCCAAATTACTCAAACGAATATCGTAAGTGTTACCAAAAACAAAAAAATCATCCATGAAAACCTCAACAAAATTTTCAACCATATCAGTGAATATTGCCATCATGCATCATTGAAAGGTTGTAGGTGCATTGCATAAACCAAAAGGCATTCACCTAAAAGCAAACATACCATGCAGACAAGTAAAGGTTGTTTTATTTTGGTCTTCCAGAGCCACAACTATTTGGTTATATCCCGAATAACCATCTAGAAAACAATAGAATTCATTACCTGCCAGTCGATCTAACATCTGATCTATAAAAGGCAACAGAAAATGGTCCTTTCGAGTGGCTTTAATTAGCTTTCTATAGTCAACACAAATTCTCCAACCAGTAACAGTTCTTATTGGGATCAATTAGTTACGCTCATTCTCAACAATCGTAATTCCACCTTTCTTCAGCACAAACTACACTAGACTTACCCAAGAACTATCTGAAATAGGATAAATGATTCCTGCATCTAGCCATTTGATCACTTCCTTTCTCACAACTTCCTTCATAATAGGATTGAGTCTTCTTTGCCCATCAATTCAAGCTCTTTCACATTCTTCCAAAATAATTTTATCCATGCAAAAAGAAGGGCTTATACCTCAAATATTAGCTATAGTCCAACCAATTGCTTTCTTAAATTTCTTTAGAACAGCAATTAGTTGCTCCTCTTGATCTTTTGTCATTTCTGCTGAAATAATCACAGGTAAAGTGGAACAGTCACCGAAATAAATGTATTTCAAATAGGAAGGAAGTACATTTAGTTCGAGTGTGGGTGGTTCTTCAATTGAAAATTTGGGTTGCACAAATTCTCTGACTTCCAACTCCAATGGTTCAAACCATGTGGATTGAATAAAATTTCTCAGATTAGCTTCCACCAGAGCCATATTTTCTTCACCTTCTTCATCCTCCAAAAGGTCAAGATCTAAGGCTTTCTCCAATGGATCTTCTTCAAAATTGCTTTCCATAGAAATCAAGGTTTCTATCTCTTCCATAACTGAACACTCTTCAGCCGGATCGGGAAATTTCATTGCTTTAAGAATGTTAAAGGTTACCTGATCGTCTTGAACTTGCATGGTGAGTTCACCTTTCTGCACATCAATTAACATTCTTCCCATGGCTAGGAAAGGTCTCCAAAGGATAATTGACACTTCCTTATCTGCTTCAAAATCTAGAATAATGAAATCAGTAGGAAAAATAAATTTATTGACTCTTACCACAATATCCTCGATCTTTTCTTCGGGGTATGCTAAAGATCGATCCGCTTGCTGAAGCGTCACAGTTGTAGGTCTTAGTTCTCCTATCCCTAGCATCTTGAAAATAGACTAAGGCATCAAGTTGATACTTGCTCCTAAGTCACACAAAGCTTTACCACAATAAGATTCACCAATGTTACAAGGTATCGTAAAGCTTCTTGGATCCTTTAATTTCAGTGGCAGCTTGTTCTACAGGAAAGCACTGTATTCCTTCGTCAAGGCGATAGTCTCATACTCACTTAGTCGTTTCTTCTTGGATAGTACATCCTTCGTAAACTTCACATAATTCAACATTTGTTCTAAAGCCTTCACCAATGGAATATTAATGTGTAGTTGCTTCAGAACATCCAAAAACTTCTTGAATTACACCTCATGTTTCTACTTATGTTGCTGCAATCTTTATGGATATGGAGGTGATAGAACTTTTGGTTGAACAGAACAACTTTTCTGAGTAGGTAAATCTGCATCCAAAGAAGATATTAAAGTATCTGAATTCACTAAGTTAGGATTTACCTTGTCAATCTTTGTAGATTTAGATTCCTTTGGTGTAGGAATTTTAACAGCTGATTGATTGTCCTCAATAGGTTTATCTTTGACATCAATCAATCAGGGTTCCAGAATTTTACAACTTCACAATGTCACTGCCTTGATATGTTCTTTACCCAAATTTCTTGGATTCTCAGTATCGCTTGGCAAGGTTCCTTGTGGTCTATTACGAAGCTTGTAGCTAACTGACCCATTTGGTTTTCCAAATTTTTTAGTATGGCTACTTAGCGTTGGGTCAAAGCGTCATTCTTTGCGATGTACACTTTCAATAAGTTCTCCAAACTTTTTGATGCCTCAGGTTGAGGTGGTTTTGGAGTTGTTGATTTAACCTTTGAAATTGGTTGAGTTTATACTACATAAAGTTGTTGTTTAGTCCATTTCCTTGGTTGCTCCAAGAAAAGTTGGGGTGATTATGCCATGAAGGATTATAAAAGTTCGACTAGGGTCCTTGTCCACTCCTATTTTGATATTGGTTCCCCACATAGTACACTAAATCGAGATTTAATGGATAATTCTCAAAAGAATGACCTTCCCCACAATACACACAGGAAACTACTTTAAATGGACATGGTGGCTGAGCTGCAAAATTATTAGCACTATTAGCGGTAAATTGATTTAACATAGAGGAAATAGACGATACATGAGCTGATAACGAAGTGAGAGCATCAACTTCATGAACTCCAGCTATATGTCTTCCTGAAGCTGTTCGATTTGTTGGCCATTGATAGTTATTGCTTGCGATCCTCTCGATGATCTCATAAGCCTCATTATAAGACTTAGACAAAATTGCACCATTCGCAAAAGCATCTACCATCAATCTTGTATGTGCATTAATACCACTATAGAATGCCTCCAACTGGATACAATGAGGAATCCGATGATGAGGACACTTACGAAGTAACTCCTTGAATCGCTCCCAAGCCTCATACAAAGACTCATCATCCAATTTTGGAAAGTTTTGATCTTGTTCCTTAACTTCGCATTCTTGCTAGGCGGGAAATACTTAACCAAAAATCTCTCTGCTAATTCTTGCCATGTAAATATGGAACTTGGTGGTAATGAATTGAGCCATGCTCATACTCGATCTCACAACAAGTATGGAAACAACTTCAACCTCAATGCGTCTTCAGTCACATCGGCTATTTTGAATGACCGGCTATTTTGAATAAATCACTCACCTCCATAAACAATCGAAGGTGGAGATGTGGATCTTCCATGGGCATACCACTAAATTGGCCCATTTGTAGCATGTGAAACATCACTGGTTTCAATTCTAATTGAGTTGCCTCAATATCTAGCCTTCTAATTCCTAGATTTAACTCATTGAAAAGCGGCACAACATATTGTCTGATGCATCGATCCCTATCATCGGTAATGAGGATGGGATTTCTTACATGATCGACTTCATTACCTTGGTCTTGATTCTGATTTCCAAGGTCCATCTCGACTTTTCTTTGAGCTATTCATTCATGTCTTCTTGGTTTGAAAGTTTGCTCAATTTCAGGTTCTACTGGGAGTAAATTGATAATCCAATCTATGCTCATAGACACCTGAAAAGAAAATCACAAAATTAAAAAGAATAAGTTAGTACTGTTAGAAATAACCAAATTGAAAATAAATAATTTCACAAAAATTGACGATGGCAACAGTTGACAATCCCTGGCAATGACGCAAAAAACTTATAACGCTAGGGTTTGTGCAAGTGTACACAGTTGTTATCAAGTAATAAGTAAGTATCGAGTTATTGTCTCCACAGGGATTGTATTCGTGCTAAGTCACTCAATTATAAAAATATTATTAACAATTTGGTAAATAAAAACACAATTTAATTTGGAAGTATTGATTAAAATTATGTAAAATTAATCTAGATGCAATGATCCCTAATGTGATTTATCCTAAAATGCAACTATATGAATGAAATAGATTTTAATAGCATTAACACAATAAGCAACAATTAAAACATAAATAAACTCAAATTATTATCAAAATGCTTATCAATATTCGGAAAAACATTCCATGGTAACTCGATCTTTCATGAGTTTGGAAACCACATTAGGTCCTTTCGGAATCCTTTACTTAGTAAATACGCATTTTACTGATCCTAATTTACTAAGGGCTTCTTAGTATTCATGCGAGGTAACAAGGACGTGTTAGGTTTGAAATAGTATAATCACACAAATCTAAAAACTATGCAGATAACAGAGCCTGGTTAGGGTTGTTATGTAACCTACAATTTAATCGGATTAGGATCTAAATTGAGCATGCACATTTCAATTATGTGTCCATTAGCCATCGTCTGGTTAGGATCACTCAGCTAATTCAGGTGCATTTCAATAACGTATGAACAAAATATAGACTTGATTTTAATTGAAAACATGATCGATTAAGGCACAAACATTACAAACATGAATCACCTAATTATTATTTAATCAAAGCAATCATGATAGCTTAAATAAAATTAAGCTATCATTGTTGTAAACAAGAACAAAGAACACATAGCAAACATCTTTAAAGTAAATTAAAGAAAAGAAAGATTAAACCCAATTCAGAGTGGTTGTCACCCAAGACTCTGACTGACGAGGCTCCTTCATTCCTTTGCTTCACTTCTTTGCTGATGGCTCTCCAAAGTGGCCAACCAAGGGCTCTTTAAGAGGCTAATTTGCTAAAAATCCTTATGCAAAGATGATGGTAGGCGTGAGGGGGAAAGAAAGCTAAAAGAGTTGAGAGAGGAGAGAATAATGAATGAGTGAGGGATGAATGAGGGATGAGGGATAAGTGAGAAATAGGGTCTTATTTATAGGTGAGGCAAGGAAGCTAGTTTGCTAAAAATAGGAGTGTCCATCATTTGAAACTTCATCCAAGAGTGGTCAGCCATAATTTGTGGGAGTGTGGCTAATTTTTTCTTGATTTAAGTGCCACAACATCATCAGGATCAGGACTCGGTAAATTGCAAATCCCCGGGTAAATCTGTGATTTCTTCAACTCTTCAAGGGCCTTGTGTAATTAAACCAAAATTTGATTTATGAACATCCACATGCAACCGAATTTTGGGTTGACTTGGTCCTCCATTTGGATGGTTTTCTAATCAACAAAAAGCTCTTAGACCTGTCCAACAATAGTAGATAATTTAGAGGACCAAAGCATATAATTTACCCACTTTAATTAATCAGTTTACTTAATTAATTCAGACCCAATTTATTAATGAAATATATTAAAAATAAATTATTAAATATAACTTTATATTTTATTATTTAATTTAATCATACATTGCCCACTTTATAGCTTGAAAATATAATATGCTCAAATTAAAATAAAAGAAGCCATTTTCTGCATGAAAACTATATAATAAAGCATAAAATCATATTTCAATAATTTCTATGTCCCAATTTCATATTTTCATATATTTCATTAACTTATTAAACAATTACTTGGTTTTAACAGCAAATTTAAGTAAAAAGGTGATGAATTATATAGGAAAAATCATATATATTTTTCAGTTTACAATGATAGCTTGATGTTTTTGTTGTTTGTTGATGAAAAAATAATAATTGTTGATAGAATATTATGTTTAATTAAGTGATTTTTTATAAAAATGCTTATTAAGCATTAAATTATGAAATTTGTAAATTGAAGGGTCAAAATGTGAAGTAAATGAAATTAATGGGCTGCTAGGGACCTAGGGAAAATTCGGCCAACCATGAACATGGTGAAATTTTGAGTTTTTTGTGTTATTTTGAAATAGGGACTAAATTGTGAAAATGTGAAATGTTAGGGGCTAAAGTGCAAAATGCCCATTTATGTGTTTGTAGATTAAATTGAATGAATATTTCATTAAATAAGTCAAATTTGTATTAATTTAGATCAAGTAAAGAAGAAATAGGATTTGGATCGGGGGAAGTCAAAAGTTGTTGAATAGTCGTTCTGGTCCGTTTGTTTCCGTACGAAGTAAGTTCATATGTAAATAAATGTTTTTAAATTCAAATGTATACATTATATAATACCGAATTGAATTGTATATATAAATATATATGTTACCGAATTGAATTGTATATATAAATATATATGTTGCCGAATTTAATTAAGCATTGGAGGACTTGATTCAAGCTTGAATTGATTGAATTACGACGTCCGAAAGCCCCGTACGAACCATAGGAATAGTATAGGATACGTATGTCATGACATTAGGACTTCCGAGGTGTGAATTCGTGTAAGACCATGTCTGGGACGTTGGCATCGTATATGATTCGCGTAAGGCCCTGTCTGGGACAGAGGCATCGACATGTGATAACATGTAAGACATATCTCGGATATGGCATTGTATGTGATATATGTGTTGCCGAGTATCCTTAACGATTCCAAATGGTTCAATAGGCAATGTTAAAATGAGACTGAAGGCAAATTTGAACTAAATAATTTAGGTACGTATGAGATTTCAATCAACATTGAAAAAAAATGTGGATGCTTAAAGTGATCATATGAACTACATGAGAAGTGTGATTATATATGTGTATGGAACTAATTAGGTTCGGCTATTTAGAACTGATTTATGAATGTTTTTGTGATGATTTATTTGCTTATGGCTTACTAAGCTTTCCAAGCTTACTTTGTGTGTTTATTCGTTGTTTTATAGATATTGAAAGCTAGCTTGAGGTCGAGGATCGTCAAGGATCATCGTCACAATATCAATCACCATTTTGGTACTTTTGAAGCTTGTAAATATGTTATATGGCATGTATAGGCTAGTAATCAAATGGTTTGTTTTGAATTGTGTTAATAGCCATGTGAATTGGCTTATGAATGATGTAGTTAATGGAAGTGTAATTAACTTATGATATGTGTTTATAATTGCCATGGTATGAGTAAGCTATGCTTTTGAATTTCGCTATTCGGTATGGTTTATTAATGACATATGTTTTGATGTATAATTTGGCTTGTGAGTTGGTTTAAAAATGGTGTTTAGGTTGGTGTGTATTCAGCCTTGTTACTTAACTTATTTTGGGAAATATGTTACATGGTTTATGATGTGGTTATAACGTTTTATGATTTGGAAATGTTTGAATGAATAGTTTTTGCAAATAGTTGATTGTGTATTCGGTAAATTGTTAATAATAAAATTGCTTCGGTCATTTGTGAGATAAAATATGGTATAAGATGTGTACTTACATTCGGCTAATGTCAGGTAGAATATATATATGTTTTGTGATGCCGTATGTACTTAGCCAAATTAATATGGTTGTCTTGTTGATTAGATGATTGATTATGTGATGAATGAAAATTGGTATAATTTTGGGTGATATTTTTGTAAAGTATGAAATGCGCATGTTTTTGGCTAGAATTTATGTGTTAATTGATGTCTTGTATATATGTGCTGTCCTATTTTGGTAAACTGGTTTTAGGCAAAAATGCATTTAGAAACGTTTGCATTATTATGGTCCGAACTGGGCATCGTTTGGATTTGTTTTAGCTGTTCACTTGAATGAGATAAATAGTAACAAAATGTGTTGTTAAACTAGCATGTTTGATAATTAGCTAATAAAATAAATAGTTATAAACAAATAAATGTTGTGATATATGTGTTTGGTATATGAAGTAAGGAAATATGCTTGTTTTTAATTTAGGTATTCGAATACCAAGTAATTGATGCCCTTATAGTTCGAATATATTTGTAAAATGCATGCAATATGGTTTTGTTACATATTAGATAGTTCGAATATGTGATTAAAAATAATATTAATATGATTGAAATTTTGCAGCATGGTTCGTATATGTATTATAAGTAATAAAGCATGATTGATTTTATTTGGTTAAGTGTTTCTTATGTGCAAAAATTGGTTTATATGAATGAATAGATGATTGCTATTCGATTGAAAATTATTGTGGAGGAATTTGATATGTTTTTGAACATGAAATGATTTATATGAGCATGCTAAACTGTGATTTTTCAGGTAATGCCGCCTAATCCTAATCTGGCGATAAATACGGGTTTGGGGTGTTACATTTAAATGGTATCAGAGCTACAGTTTAGTCAGTTCTCGTACTAACATAGCACATGTGAGTCTAGCTATACATGTCATAGTTGTAAACTGCGTTAGTGTGATGATTCCTGACAATTAAATTGTGTTTCTGTATCTATGAATTATTTATTATTATTTTTAACATACTATTTTATTGATCCTATACTGTTTTAGTTTGTGATTTCTTCCATTCGTATATTTTAAAATTTCTATTTTAGATTATTTTTATACGTGTCTTTTTTTTTTGGTTTTCAAAATTTATTTAATATTTATTTTAGATAATTTTGTATGTTATTATGCGATACATTATTTTTCATGTATATTGTTGATTTCATATTGTTTTCCTTTTTGAATTTATTCACGTATATATATTTTCTTTTTAAATCTGTTTATACGTAGTTTATCTCTTTTAGAGATCCTATTATATTTTGCTTTTTTAACAACCTCATTTTTTATATTATATATTTATGTATTAATATTATCTAAGTTTTATTTTATGCGTTATCATTTTTTTTGAGGTAATATATATTTTGTTTTAGATTATTTTGTTATTTCATATGTCTTTTTATGTAATGTTTATTTTAAAACTCATCCGTGCATTATTATGCTTATTTTTGTTGCATACTTTACTTCAAATTCTCTCGTATGTGCCCATCGTTTTTTTGTACATATAATTTAGGTTAGGCTTATATATATATGTATTGGTTTCTAATTTCCTTCTCTCCGTTTTATTTTAAATTCATTTATTATCATTCAAAATTTGTTTTATATTTTATTAGTACGCTATACAATTGATATAAAATGTACATATGTCTGTATTTAGTTTTGATTGTTAATACTGTTTGAATATAATGTGTTGGGAAGTTATTATTATTGTATATTTCAAATTGTATGTTCGAATTGTTATCTTTGTCGTTCAATAATGTAATGTTGTAATTGCGTATATTTATTTTGTGGTTGATACTATGCCTTTTTCTCCAACACATTTGGGCCAATTTTATTTGTTTGATTGTTTTGTACCACTTGTGAACTAAGTAAAATGCGTTTTGAGTTAGCTTTATAATTGTTTATTTGAAAATCTCTCAAAACAAAGACAATGTTTGATGTTTGGAAATTAGAGAAAACGTGCCCTAACGTGCTGGCTTTCGATTTTCCGTTTGTCCAAAATAATCAAATATCCCTTTAAAACTATATCCGTGTTTTCTAAATTTTAAAACAAGGCTGTAATATCCCGAATTAGGGCCTAATCGGAATAATGGTTTCGTGACCAAAAATTCGAGATAAAAATAATTATTTTATAATTATTTTGATGTTTATGATATGATTGCATGATTGTGTGAAAATTTCATGATGAAATCCTATGCCTAAAGTGCTTAAATTGAAATTAGGGACTAAATCGAATAATTTGCAAAACTTGCATTCTAGGAGTTTTTAGTATGAAATTGTTTTGGAATATTAATGATGAGGTATTAAATAGAAATTTGACCAATTTCTAAGTCTATGGACAAAAATTGGACATGGATGGAATTTTTGGAAAGTTTAGTAGTAAGGGCATTTTGGTCATTTAGTTATTAAAATGAATTAAAAACAAAATTAAAAGCCAATTTTTGTCCATCTTCTTCATTAGGCCGAAATTTCAAGGGTTCTCCATGGTTAGGGTTTGTTTCAACCTTTCAAGCTCCATAGTAAGTGATTCCAAGCCCCGTTTTTAATGTTCTTTACGTTTTTGGAATCCCGGTAGCTCGATTAAGCTTATGCTAGCAATAATTCAACATAGGATTCATATTTGGAAAAATACCCATAGATGAAATTTGTGTATTTTGGTGTTTTATGATAGAATATGAGGTTTTAAATTATGTTAGACAACTTGTACTACTCGGTTTTAAGCGAAAACGAGTAAAAGGGCTTAATCGGTAAAAATACCTAATAGTCATAAGTACATGTTAGAGTGTGAATTTGATGTTTCCATAGAAGGGAAAAATGATCAGCATGTCATAAAACATAAGAATAACGGATGAAGTTTAATTCCCGAGCCTAGGGGCAAAAGTGTAATTATGCAAAAGTTTAAGGGCAAAAATGTAATTTTGTCAAAGTTCGTATTAAATGCTGTTTTGATGAATGTATGTATTAAATAAGCTTAATTTGGCATTATAGATCAAGAGAAACGAGATTCAACTCGCGATCGAGGGAAAAATAAAGTTTACGAAGAATAAGCTCGATTGCTAATAATTTTGTACCGAGGTAAGTTCATGTGAAAATGTAGTAACATAATTGTCATTTTAAGCAATTTAATATTGTTTATATGATATGATGCTGATTATTATCATGAAATATTATGCTTTGTGGTTATTGTTGAATAATATGTAATTATGTGAAGTACTTGATGAGTATGAACTATCACTGAAGTATCAATTTCGATATTCCGTGGAAGATGGCAAAGATGTGTGATCGAGGAAAATGCCCGTTTGAACCTTAGGAATAGATTAGAATACAAGTGACATGTCACTAGGATGGTTGAGTTCCGAACTCATTGAGTTGAGTCCGAGTTCGTGAGATGTAACTAGGCATCCGAGCTCGTTGAGTTGAGTCCGAGTTCACTTATGGGCGGGTTACATGGTAGCTTGGCTACATAAGTTTCGCAGACTATTGAGTTTTTCTAGCTGCGGGTATGACACTTACGTTCATGACATCCGCGTATTCGAATTATATTCCAATGTGTTCAACGGGTGAATCTTACGTGAAGAAGAATAAGGCCTAAAACGAAGGTGACATGTTGGTAAGTGTGGTAAATGAGAAAATTTGACAGGTATGTGCTTAAACCCTCAGGTTGAAAACTTGGTATGATGAAATCGTAGAAAGATATTAAATGTAAATGAAACATGAATGTCTTGGTGTTGTTTATGCAAATGATGTTTTATGTGAGATTGTGTGATTATGTTACTTGCTATTTGCATGTGAACTTACTAAGCATTTGTGCTTACTCCCTCCTTTTCTTTCATTGTAGTTTTGACAAGCCGGCTTGAGAATCGGGATAGGTCGAAGACTCGTTCACACTATCCGAAGCCTTAAATTGGTAAAATGGCTTGTGTATTTTGAATGTGGCATGTATAGCAAAATACTCACTTTGTGTAATTGATCTTATGATATGGCTATGGTTTGGTAAGAAAAGGGTTTGTAAATGATTAGCCATTGGAATGGCCAATCTAAGTCATATTTGATGTTATGTATGTTTAAAATGCTATTTAGTCCATGAAAATCCTTAGTAAAGTGAAATTTGCCATAAAACAGAATCTGATAGCAACAGTGATGTAAATTTGAAAAATCACTAAAAATAGTAGAAATGGAATTAAATGATTAGTAAGTCATTAAATTGAAGCTTAATTAGTCTATTTTCATATGGATTGAACAAAATAGTATATAAATTATATTTTATGAGATATTTGAATTTTTGTGAAACAGGGCCAGAGTGATTTCTGGATCCCCTTTTCTGACTTTAAAAATTCATCATAAATTGTAAACAAATAATTAGAAGTCATGCTTTATATGTAAAGATTCCTTATTGAGTCTAGTTTTAAGAGAAACAAACCTCATAGTCATTGAAATTCTATACAGTGAGATATCTGATTCGTAATATATAGAGGTCAGAGTAGTCGAACCCTGAAATAGGGGAGACTTTAACTAATATACTGTACCAATTGGCTTGACCAAAAATTCTAGAAAAAAATTAGTAAATAGATATATGAGTATAGTTTCAGGAAAAATTTATGGAATTGGATTTCTAGTTTTGGAACTCGAGATATGAATTTTTAAGCAACTGTGACGCAGATGCTAGCTTGACTGGAAATTTTAAAAATAAATTGTTTGAGCTGTTTAAGTAATGAATTAAATCTGTTAACACCTCGTGTTCGACTCCAGTGACGGTCTCGGGTACGGGGCGTTACATTTGGTGGTATCAGAGCAGGTTTAGTCGGTTCTCGGACTAATGTATTGTATGTACGGGTTTTGCTATACATGCCATATATATATATTGTGATAGTGTGACGACTTCTAACCTTTTAAATAATTTTTTTATAGTAAATGGATCCCGATCCAGTTGCGGCTAATGATGTACAGAGTAATGCACCAGCTCCGGCTGAAGGGGCGATGCCAACTAAAAATCCACCTCCTATTGTTGGTCAAGGAGGAGGAGAATGGGCTCGGGAAGCCTTTCTCCAGATGATGAGTGCCTGGTATACTGAGTTCGTTCGTACGAACTCGAACGCACAACCTCCCCCACCTCCCCCGATTCTTCAACCTGTACCCCCGATGCCTCAAGGTGTAGATCTGATGAAATTTCACAAAACTCCAATTGACAAAATCCGTAAACAAGGGGCCGAAGAATTCAGGGCAAATATTGATGATGATGCCGAGAAAGCAGAGTTTTGGCTCGAGAATTCTATTCGAGTATTTGCTGAATTGTCTTGTACACCTGAGGAATGCTTGAAATGTGTTATATCATTGTTGAGGGATTCAGCTTATCATTGGTGGAAGACATTAACTTTAGTAGTACCGAAAGAGAAAGTAACTTGGGAGTTCTTTCAAGAAGAATTTCGAAAGAAATATATCAGTGAAAGATTTATTGATCAGAAGCGTAAAGAGTTTCTTGAATTAAAGCAGGGGAACATGACAGTTACTGAATACGAAAGAGAGTTTGTCAGGTTGAGTAAGTATGCTAGAGAATATATTCCTACAGAAGCTAAAATGTGCAGACGATTTGAAGACGGACTCAATGAAGACATCAAAGTATTTGTTGGGATTCTTGAATTAAAAGAAATGGTAGTATTGGTTGATCGAGCTTGCAAGGCTGAAGAACTACTTAAGAGAAGAAAAAGGTAAAGGCTGAGACTAGAAATTGGAAAAAAAGACCGACGATCAGTTCATTCTCACGACAATCCAGAAAATCTAGAAATATGAATCCTCGTTCACAGGTTTCGGCTGGACAATCATATGGAAATTCTAAGAAGCAAAATGTGGGTCCTAAATCTCAGACTACTTCTGTGGCTGGTGTGGGAAATACGAGATTTGTTAAGCCTGAGTGTCAGCGGTGTGGCAAAAATCATTTTGGCCCATGTAGAGCGAATGAATGTTTTTGGTGTGGTTCTCCGGATCATTTTATTAGAGACTACCCAGAAAGAGCTGAGAAAGAAAAATTTCAGAATGTAAAAGCTAGTGGTGCAGACTCGAGGGGAAGATATTCGAGAAAAGCTGGAAATGAAGCAAGCAGCAAAAATGTAGCCAGAGATTCAGCAGCTAAATCTGAAGTAAGGGCTCTAGCTAGAACTTATGCTATAAAGGCACGTGAAGATGCTTCATCACCCGATGTGATTACTGGTTTATTTTCTCTTTATGATGTTAATGTTATTGCTTTGATTGATCCCGGTTCTACTCATTCATATGTATGCATAAAACTTGTGTCTAGTATGAATATACCTGTTGAGAACACAGAATTTATGATTAGAGTGTCGAATCCGTTAGGCAAATGTGTGATAGTTGATAAAGTATGCAAGAAATGCCCTTTAATGATTCGGGGTTATTACTTTCTGGCCGACTTGATGTTGTTGCCGTTTGATGAATTTGATGTTATTTTGGGTATGGATTGGTTGACATTGCATGATGCTATAATAAATTGCAAAGAAAAGGTTATAGAATTAAAGTGTGAAAGTGGTGAAATTCTGCGGGTTGAACCAGACAAATCAGAGGCATTATCTAGTATGATTTCTTCGATGTCAGCTTAGAGATATTTGAGAAAGGGTTATGAAGCTTATTTGGCTTATGTAATTAATACAAAAGAAGTTGAAAAGAAAGTTGAATCAGTGTCGGTTGTGTGTGAATTTGCGGACGTATTTCTAGAAGAATTGTCGGGTTTGCCTCCAGTCAGGGAAGTAGAATTTGGTATTGATTTGATACCGGGAACAGCTCCGATCTCGATTGCTCCATATAGAATGGCACCAGCAGAGTTGAAAGAATTAAAGTCACAGTTGCAAGAGTTGACTGATAAAGGCTTTGTGAGACCGAGTTTTTCACCTTGGGGTGCTCCCGTGTTATTTGTGAAAAAGAAGGATGGTTCTATGAGATTGTGTGTTGATTATCGGTAGTTAAACAAGGTGACAATCAAAAACAAGTATCCGTTGCCAAGGATTGATGATTTGTTTGATCAGCTAAAAGGAGCGACATGATTTTCAAAGATTGACTTGAGATCTGGGTATTACCAGCTACGAGTAAAAGAGTCGGATGTGCCTATAACTGCTTTTAGAACAAGGTACGGTCATTATGAATTTTTAGTTATGTCATTTGGGTTGACAAATGCTCCTGCTGTGTTTATGGATTTAATGAATCGCATATTTCGGCCATACTTCGACAAATTTGTTGTGGTGTTTATAGATGATATTTTAATTTATTCAAAAGATGAGACAGAGCATGCTGAGCATTTAAGGATAGTTTTGCAAACTTTGAAAGATAAGCAGCTGTATGCTAAGTTTAGTAAAAGTGAATTTTGGCTCCGGGAAGTTGGATTTTTGGGTCATATTGTTTCAGGTGATGGTATACGGGTTGATCCTAGTAAGATTTCAGCCATTGTTGATTGGAAACCACCGAAAAATGTAACCGAGGTTAGAAGTTTCTTGGGGCTAGCTGGGTATTATCGGCGGTTTGTAAATGGATTTTCTATAATTGCTGCTCCTATGACTAGACTACTCCGAAAGAATGTTAAATTTGAATGGACAGAAGAATGTCAACAGAGTTTTGAAGAATTGAAAAAGTTATTAACTGAAGCACCAGTGTTGGTACAACCCGAATCAGGTAAAGAATTTGTGGTGTATAGTGATGCTTCTCGAAATAGCTTAGGATGTGTACTTATGCAAGAAGGAAAAGTGGTGGCTTATGCTTCGAGGCAGTTAAAATCTCACGAAAGAAATTATCCGACTCATGATTTGGAATTGGCTGCTATAGTGTTTGCTTTGAAGATTTGGCGACATTATTTGTATGGTGAAAAGTACCGAGTATATACAGACCACAAAAGTCTTAAGTACTTGATGTCACAAAAAGACTTGAATTTGAGACAGCGAAGATGGTTGGAGTTATTGAAAGATTACGAGCTTATTATTGATTACCATCCGGGAAAAGTGAATGTGGTTGCCGATGCTTTAAGCAGAAAATTGCTATTTGCTTTGAGAACTATGAACACTCGGTTAAAGATATCAAATGATGGTTCGATTCTAGTAGAGTTAAGAGCAAGACCGATGTTTTTACAAGAGATTTCTGAAGCTCAGAAAAATGATCAAGATTTGCAAGCCAAAAGAAAGCAATGTGAAGCTGATACGGGATCAGATTTCAGAATCGGTTCTGATGGTTGCTTGATGTTTAAAAATCGAATTTGTGTACCGAAAAATGATGAATTGATTCAAAAGATTTTGCATGAAGCACATAATGGTTGTTTGGCGGTTCATCCGGGAAGTACGAAAATGTATAATGACTTGAAGAAAATATATTGGTGGAGTGGAATGAAAAGAGATAATTCAGAGTTTGTATCAAAGTGCTTAGTTTGTCAACAAGTGAAAGCTGAACACCAAGTACCTTCGGGATTACTCCAGCCTATCATGGTTCCTGAATGGAAATGGGATCGGATTACTATGGATTTTATATCAGGTTTGCCTTAACTCCGGGGAAGAAAAATGCCATCTGGGTAATAGTTGACAGACTGACTAAATCGGCTCATTTTATTCTGGTACGTACGGATTATTCTCTTAATAAGTTGGCTGAATTGTATATCCGTGAGATTGTTAAACTTCATGGAATACCTTTGTCAATCATTTCGGATAGAGATCCGAGATTTACTTCACGGATTTGGCAAAAGTTGCAAGAGGCATTAGGTACAAAGTTAAATTTCAGCACTACCTTTCATCCACCAACTGATGGACAATTAGAGAGAGTAATTCAGATTCTTGAAGACATGCTCAGATGTTGCGTATTGGAAATTCAAGGTACTTGGGAAAGGTACTTACCGTTGGTAGAATTTGCTTATAATAATAGTTATCAGATGAGTTTGAAGATGGCACCTTATGAAACATTGTATGGTCGTAAATGTCGGACGCCATTGTATTGGACTGAACTCAAGGAAAATCAGATTTATGGAGTTGATCTAATAAAAGAAACCGAAGAAAAGGTGAAAGTGATTCGAGATTGTTTGAAAGCTGCTTCAGATAGACAGAAATCTTATGCGGATTTGAAATGAAGGGAAATCGAGTTTCAAGTTGGTGATAAGGTATTTTTAAAGTGTCTCCATGGAAGAAAGTCCTTAGATTTGGACGGAAGGGCAAGTTAAGTCCGCGTTTTATTGGACCATATGAAATAATTGAAAAAGTTGGACCGGTAGCATATCGGCTAGCATTACCACTGAATTAGAGAAGATTCATGATGTGTTCCACGTATCTATGTTACGTCGGTATCGTTCGGATCCTTCACATATAATTTTACCGACAGAAATTGAACTACGATCGGATATGACTTACGAAGAAGAACCGATTAAGATTTTAGCTCAAGAAGTCAAACAATTAAGAAATAAAAGTGTCGCTCTCGTGAAAGTATTGTGGCAAAAGCACAGGGTAGAAGAGACTTCATCGGAACCTGAAGAAACTATGAGAAACCAATACCCACACCTGTTTACCGGTAAGATTTTCGAGGACGAAAATTCTTAAAGGGGGGGAGAGTTGTAATATCCCGAATTAGGGCCTAATCGGAATAGTGGTTTCGTGACCATAAATCCGAGATAGAAATAATTATTTTATACTTATTTTTATGTTTATGATATGATTGCATGATTGTGTGAAAATTTCATGATGAAATCCTATGCCTAAAGTGCTTAAATTGAAATTAGGGACTAAATCGAATAATTTGCAAAACTTGCATTCTAGGAGTTTTTAGTATGAAATTGTTTTGGAATATTAATGAGGAGGTCTTAAATAGCAATTTGACCAATTTCTAAGTCTATGAACAAAAATTGGACATGGATGGAATTTTTGGAAAGTTTAGTAGTAAGGGCATTTTGGTCATTTAGTTATTAAAATGAATTAAAAACAAAATTAAAAGCCAATTTTTGTCCATCTTCTTCATTAGGTCGAAATTTCAAGGGTTATCCATGGTTAGGGTTTGTTTCAACCTTTCAAGCTCCATAGTAAGTGATTCCAAGCCCCGTTTTTAATGTTCTTTACATTTTTGGAATCCCGGTAGCTCGATTAAGCTTATGCTAGCAATAATTCAACATAGGGTTCATATTTGGAAAAATACCCATAGGTGAAATTTGTGTATTTTGGTGTTTTATGATAGAATATGAGGTTTTAAATTATGTTAGACAACTTGTACTACTCGGTTTTAAGCGAAAACGAGTAAAAGGGCTTAATCGATAAAAATACCTAATAGTCATAAGTACATGTTAGAGTGTGAATTTGATGTTGCCATAGAAGGGAAAAATGATCAGCATGTCATAAAACATAAGAATAAGGGATGAAGTTTAATTCCCGAGCCTAGGGGAAAAAGTGTAATTATGCAAAAGCTTAGGGGCAAAAATGTAATTTTGTCAAAGTTCGTATTAAATGCTGTTTTGATGAATGTATGTATTAAATAAGATTAATTTGGCATTATAGATCAAGAGAAATGAGATTCAACTCGCAATCGAGGGAAAAACAAAGTTTACGAAGAATAGGCTCGATTGCTAATAATTTTGTACCGAGGTAAGTTCATGTGAAAATGTAGTAACATAATTGTCATTTTAAGCAATTTAATGTTGTTTATATGATATGATGCTGATTATTATCATGAAATATTATGCTTTGTGGTTATTGTTGAATAATATGTAATTATGTGAATTACTTAATGAGTATGAACTATCACCGAAGTATCAATTTCGATATTCCGTGGAAGACAGCAAAGATGTGTGATCGAGGAAAACGCCCATTTGAACCTTAGGAATAGATTAGAATACAAGTGACATGTCACTCGGATGGTTGAGTTCCGAACTCGTTGAGTTGAGTCCGAGTTTGTGAGATGTAACTAGGCATCCGAGCTCGTTGAGTTGAGTCCGATTTCACTTATGGATGCGAACGCCCGAGCTCATTGAGTTGAGTCCGAGTTCACTTATGGGCGGGTTACATGGTAGCTTGGCTACATAAGTTCCGCAGGCTATTGAGTTTGTCTAGCTGCGGGTATGACACTTACGTTCATGACATCCGCGTATTCGAATTATATTCCGATGTGTTCAATGGGTGAATCTTACGTGAATAAGAAGAAGGCCTAAAACGAAGGTGACATGTTGGTAAGTGTGGTAAATGAGAAAATTTGACAGGTATGTGCTTAAACCCTCGGGTTGAAAACTTGGTATGATGAAATCGTAGAAAGATATTAAATGTAAATGAAACATGAATGTCTTGGTGTTGTTTATGCAAATGATGTTTTATGTGAGATTGTGTGATTATGTTACTTGCTATTTGCATGTGAACTTACTAAGCATTTGTGCTTACTCCCTCCTTTTCTTTCATTGTAGTTTTGACAAGCTGGCTTGAGAATCGGGATAGGTCGAAGACTCGTTCACACTATCCGAAGCCTTAAATTGGTAAAATGGCTTGTGTATTTTGAATGTGGCATGTATAGCAAAATACTCACTTTGTGTAATTGATCTTATGATATGGCTATGGTTTGGTAAGAAAAGGGTTTGTAAATGATTAGCCATTGGAATGGCCAATCTAAGTCATATTTGATGTTATGTATGTTTAAAATGCTATTTAGTCCATGAAAATCCTTAGTAAAGTGAAATTTGCCATAAAATAGAATCTGATAGCAACAGTGATGTAAATTTGAAAAATCACTAAAAATAGTAGAAATGGAATTAAATGATTTGTAAGTCATTAAATTGAAGCTTAATTAGTCTATTTTCATATGGATTGAACAAAATAGTATATAAATTATATTTTATGAGATATTTGAATTTTTGTGAAACAGGGCCAGAGTGATTTCTGGATCCCCTTTTCTGACTTTAAAAATTCATCATAAATTGTAAACAAATAATTAGAAGTCATGCTTTATATGTAAAGATTCCTTATTGAGTCTAGTTTTAAGAGAAACAAACCTCATAGTCATTGAAATTCTATATAGTGAGATATCTGATTCGTAATATACAGAGGTCAGAGCAGTCGAACCCTGAAACAAGGGAGACTTTAACTAATAAACTGTACTAATTGGCTTGACCAAAAATTCTAGAAAAAAATTAGGAAATATATATATGAGTCTAGTTTCAGATAAAATTTAATGAATTGGATTTCAAGTTTCGGAACTCGAGATATGAATTTTTAAGCGACTGTGACGCAGATTGCTAGCTTGACTGGAAATTTTAAAAATAAATTGTTTGAGCTGTTTAAGTAATGAATTAAGTCTGTTAACACCTCGTGTTCGACTCCGGCGACGGTCTTGGATACGGGGCGTTACAAAGGCAATATTCTATGTTTGGAAATCCGAGAAATCGTGCCCTAACGTGTTGGGTTTCGGTTTTTCTTCATTGAACCAAATAACCAAATATCCTTTTATAATTTTCAAATGTATGAGCTTTTTGAGATTAAGACTTGGTTGTGGTTTCGAGGGTTTAAAGGGTCGTGTCCTAACGTGCCGGATGTGATACTGTATTCCTTCGAAACAAGAGAATTTTAGCGTCCAATTTGAGTCATTTAAATGTTTTAAAAGAAATTGTATTTCAATTTTTTTTAAAATTTTAGACGTAAGGACATTATTTAATCAATTTGGTACCAATTTTGGGCGTAACGAGGGTGCTAATCCTTCCTCGTACGTAATCGACTCCCAAACCCGTTTTCTCAAATTTCGTAGGCCAAAATTGATATTTTAATAAAATATTTTATTAGGTAATCCGATCACACCTAAACAAAAAGGATTAGTGGCGACTCCATAATTCGCTTTTAAAGTCGATCCCCCTTTTTTTCAAACTTAAAAAAAAATAGTTTCGACATCAACTATAGGTCAAAAAACGAAACAAAGTAAGCATTTCAAATACTTAGTAAGTTCATAAGATTTAAAACAGTAAACTAACCATAATTCATAACTAAACATATTGAAATAATTAATTAAACTCAACTACTTGTTACAACGTTTTACATTATCAATGATGGTTCATCAATTATTCCAATCATGTATCAATCCAACATTTACTTGTTATGTTAATCTAGTAACGTACAACAGAGTCGTCAACAATATACCATTAATATCGTTCCATTTACACAATGTACGTATTCATTTAGAACATATGTTATCATTAATCTGATATGACATTCTCCAGTAATAAGGTAAATCCCACATATAATCGAATATATATAACATTGTTTCAAGTAATATTTGTATATATCATTCAAGACATTACCAACTACATACGCTATATCAATTCAATACCATTTATATCATTTAATCATCATATATTATTTGAATGTATTCTCATAATAATTTAAGACATTTCCCTTTTTCTGTTAATCCAACAACCTGATGAACATTAGTAATTCGATTTGGATACTGGGGTAATTACACCTCACCACGGAACACCGAAGTGCTAAACAAATACACCAAAAATGCAAACAAAGATACCAAAGTGCTTATGGAGGCACCAAAGATAAATTAGGGGAACAAAAGTACAATCAGAGGCACCAAAGTGCAATCAGGGCACCGTAGTGCAAATAAGAGCATGGATATGCTATCAAGAGCACCATAGTGCTAACAAGAGTACGAAAGTGCTATCAGGAGCATTTTAGTGCTATCAGGAGTATGAAAGTACTGTCAGGAGCACCGTAGTGCTATCAAGAATATGAAAATACTGTCAGGAGCACCGTAATGCTATCAGGAATACGAAAGTACTGTCAAGAGCACCGTTGTGCTATCAAGAGTACGAAAGTATGGTTAGGAGCACCATAGTGCTATTAGAAGCACTTATTCAAAATTCAGTACATTCATCTTATCACAATATTTCCAATAACTAAAGCATATATCAAATTCATCTAAATATCGTGCAATACTCTACACAAAGTTTAATTAACCTATACATATCTAAATACCTTTCATTTAAGTCATATATCTCAGTAATTAATCAAATTCACACCAATATGATTTGATTAATCATTACCAGCTACCAAATCATTTATTAACATTTCTTACAAATTAATCCATTCGTATAAAAATTTACATTCTTTCGATGTTACGTATATTCCCATATTTATCATACATTTCAAGTCTTATTGAATTAATCCGTTTGCTATTGAGACAATATATATACTTAGCAATATTATCTAAAAGGCAAATTAGAGTATTACAACTACATTATGAATTTAAAAATTAAGTCCCATATGAACTTACCTGACAAAAACAACAACGGATAAGGCATCAGGGACAATTCAGTAATTTTCCCTTTTTCTATGTATATCCTCCAATTGTTGAAATTCTCCAATCTAAACCATAATTTAGTTCAATTATCAATTACAGCCCTCGTTTAACAGCATACTAAAGTTATATGACAATTTAATTTATCTATCGAATAATCCCTCAAGTTTTACATTTTATTCAATTTAATCCCTAAAACCGAAACTATTATATCTTTCAAATTCAAGCTTTATTTTACAATTCAATTTCAATTACATCCCTATATAGCCGTCTAAATACATAAATTTTAGAAATTTCATATCAAACTTTACATTATTATATTTTAGTCCCTAAACTCAAAACGAACAAAAATTCACTAAACAAAATAGTCTTATTTCATTTTCAAGCATCAAAATCTACCATTAACATTCAAAAACTTCAAATAACATCAATAGGAACTTTTAAAACTTTGATTAAGGATATTTAAGATTTACTATAAAACTTTATTATTAAACAATTTATTTAATACCTACAAATAAAGATTGAAAATAATAATAACAATGTCTTTATTAATAAACTAAATAAAGAAATAAAGACTGAAAATAATAATAGCAATTTCTTTAATAATAAATTAGATAAACAAATATGTAATTACAATCCCCCGATGACCTCCGATGATTTATCTTTCCACTGCTCAACATGGCAATGTGCAAAAGGGGTATACCCCTGCTCCTTTCGAATTTCCAATGCTTTCCTAGATTTGCTCTGTTTGGAAATCAAATCTACTAAGGTTTTATTTACTTAAAAAGCTCTTTTTCACATAATTTTTCAACTTCTATACTAAATCAATCTTTAACTATTTTACAATGTCTTCTTAGATCTCCGAAATTGCAATACGAAATGCAATGTCACCTAATTTAATGATATTTTGGTCACATGAATTAATAGGTTGTTCTTCTATATTCTTAGAACTATGTTCCATTCACTTTTTTCTTTTTTGGTACATGAAAATAGATAAAATCATAACTAGACTAAACGATGTTAAGCATTTCAGAGCAATCATCATGTAATCTTTGGAGAATTTCCTCTAAAGATTGCATATATCTATATCTACCCAAAGGTCTTGAAAGTGCCATTGCTGCCAGTCTATCGGCAACTTTGTTGCCCTCTCTGAATATACTCACTTTTCACGACACTTTTGAATAGTTTTTCTTTTTTTCACTAGTATTTCTAGACTCCATTTCTATTCTTCCTCTTTTGAAGTAGAGACAAAGATACATTAATATCATTGAAGGTAGAAATAATATAGAGACCCCTATACTAGGAGTCGAATTATATTTTGCTCCTTCTACTTAAAAAATGGGTAGATTAATCTTATATGTTAGGTCAAATAGCAAATTGATGCTTTTATTAAAAGTTTCATTCATTTTTATTGTTAAAAAATTATCATTGTACATTAGCATAAGGTATATGTGACGTGTCTAGTTATTTCATCAATTTTTTAATAAAAATAATCAATTTACTTTTTAATATAATCTATAGAAACTAAATCGCTTATTTTTAATAGAAAAGACAAAATATAATCTAACTCCTAATATATTATCTCAATAGTAATTTTAGTAGCTATATTTGAAAGTACCTTAAAAGTTAATATTTTTATTTCTTAATTGAGAGATAAAAGCTGAATTATCTAAAAAAGGAAATTAATTTAAAAGATTAAATAAAAATATGTATAAAAGTATAAAAATAAAAATTATTTAAAAAAAATTCTAATTATAATCGGCTCCGATTGAACACCCAACAATTTCCTCGTCCATGTAAAAGGAAAATAATTAATAATAATAATAATAAATAAATAAAAGCCTTAGAATTTCAACCAAAACTAAAACAGAAGCAACGACGAACAGTGAACCGTATCGTTCTTTTTTCTTCTACATTACTCCTCTGTCCTCTCCCTCTCTTTACTGCGAAAAAAAAATTCGGACAGGGGGACGAACAACCTTGAATTCGACGACGCACTCAAACCATGTCTTACGACTATCTTTTTAAGTACATAATCATCGGTGACACTGGTAGCTTACTTCTCTGTTTGAAAATTTCCCAATTTGATTTTTCTTTTTTTTTTAAGTATCATTTAGAAATGCTTTCAAATTTTTTGGGGATTTGATTTGATTTTTTTGTGTTGCAGGTGTAGGAAAGTCATGTTTGCTTTTGCAGTTTACAGACAAGAGATTCCAACCAGTTCATGATCTAACCATCGGTGTTGAATTTGGTGCTCGGATGGTCACCATAGATGGCAGGCCCATCAAGCTTCAGATTTGGGATACTGTAAAAACCCTAACTCTTTAACCTTATATATACACACGCGCACTCTGTTGTGTTGTTTTCTGGAAAGGGTATTAAAATTTTAGAATTTTTAGCTTTGGCATATGAATAATTTAGGTTTAGAAGCCAAAGAGTGTTACGAAAGATTTTGGTTATTAAGCAAGGAACTATGGCTGTTGGGTCTAGAAGAACTTAGGGCTAGGGGCCCCCAAAGAATATGATTATGTGCTAAGTTTAGAGTAGAGTTTTGTCGGAATTGAAATTCTTTTTCCGACGAAAAGCGCAGTTTTATTTGTTTGTCTATTTGATTGGCTTTTAGTTGGCTTAATGGTGAGAGTAAACGGAGGTGAAAGTGAAAGCCTTTGGTGACTCGTTTTTCAGGGGATTATATTTTTGATGACATTAGGTATCTTTTAGTTGTTTTTGTGTAGGAACTCTACCTTCTTTCATGGGGAGGAGACTATATTGGGTGGTTATTTATTCTTTTTTCGCTTGCTTCCTACTCAAGGAATGTGGAACCGTCGAAACTTAGCTTATTAATGAATTCAATGGCTTATGTTATCTCTAGTGCTATAAATGAATAGAGCATTCAGTAAGCAGTTTATAAATGGGTTTGGTTTAGGGTCATCATATTCATTTATTAAGTTTTGAACAAGATTTTAACACTTGTTAAGAAAACGAATGAGTTGAACATCAATAAATGTGACTTGTTTATGTTCACGAACAAGTTCAATAAGTTGTTCATAAACAAGCTTAGTAAATGCTTGCTGGCGTATTCTTCTTCTTTTTGCAAGCAGACTACATTTAGCTTAAGCATCTTTTAACATAATTCAAGTCTTGATTCGAATTTTATATCATTAAGAACCATATATGGATAGATTAAAAGGAATCCAATGTTTATGATTTTCTTTAAAATGTTTATATCTAGGTAAAAATGGAGCCATTTTATGGTTGAGAGATGGAATTTAAAGAAACTGTAGTGGGAATCTACATCTATTTATATGCTTCTCTTTCCCACCTTTTTTTTCACTGCCAAATTTAAATGCTGAAAGTGTACCCAACAGAAAATGGTAATGTTAGTTGAATATTGATATTTGGGTTGTGATTAGTTCGTAAAGGTAGGCTAAAGTTTGAAACTTTTGAGGATATAAAAGAGAGCTTGGTTTCAATCAAAGCCAGATAAGTAGGCTGAGCTGAGTTTGAACAAGGTTTTTGCACTTTGGCTTGAGCTCATCTATTGCCCAGCTTGTTAACATCTAACTGAGCTTGTAGTTATCTCAACTATTTTTCTTTTCCTTCTTTTTTATTTTCTATTTCATTGTTCATCATTTTGATGGATTTGAGCCAGAGCTTATGCATGATTATATTTCAGGCTGGGCAAGAATCCTTCAGGTCCATCACCAGATCTTACTATAGAGGAGCAGCAGGAGCTCTTCTGGTCTACGATATAACCAGGTGAGAGACAGAATCGTCATTCGGTGCAGAATTAGTTGCTGTTATCTGTGAACTATTGGAGATTAGTGAAACCCTTAAAACAAGGTTGTAACGTGCAAGGATACTTAAGTAATAGGTGTAGATGAGTTGAAGGTTGCTTGCATCTCACTATTATAGCTTTTGCTTCAAGATCTTTTCTTACCCTTGGATTTTAGCAACTTTTATTTCCTCTCAGTTAGGATGCTAAGACTGGTTTCATTTATTTCTATTATAGGACTATCAAAGCTTACAAAACCTAGTTCTGGAACATTTGTAGTTTCTTATATCTGAACTGCAAATTTGTAAATTGACCAGGAGAGAAACATTTAATCATCTAGCAAGTTGGTTGGAGGATGCACGACAACATGCAAATCCAAACATGACAATCATGCTCATTGGGAACAAAAGTGATCTTTCTCACAGGAGGGCTGTTAGCAAAGAAGAGGGCGAACAGTTTGCTAAGGAAAATGGGCTTTTGTTCTTGGAAGCATCTGCTAGAACAGCTCAAAATGTTGAGGAGGTAAGTATTTTCCCCCCTAATTTGCACATCAAAATTTTAGATCTAGCGCCATCATTTTATTTGGAATTTTTAGTGCTTTCTTCATTCCTTTAATATATTTTACTTTTGACTTGAGAACGAGTGTTGAGCCATATATTTAGAGAATCCGAGCATCTGTCAGATACAAGCAGGGATTTAAATAGCGGTCCGTTACCGAAATAGCGGCCGTTATATAGCGGTAACGGCACCGTCCGAAACCGTTACTGCCGAAACCCGCTATACCCGCAATACACAATAAGTAATGTAAAATTCACGACCGCAATACCCGCAGTGACCGCAATAGCGTCCGTTATGTCCGCGACTGCGACAAACGCGACGCGACCGCAATTTAAATCCCTGGATACAAGTATCTTGACCCGGATGCTTAAGGAAAAAAAATGAATAGTCAGAGCAGCATAGCTTTTGTTGAACTTTTGCTGAGCAGTTCTAACTGAAATTCTGAATCATTTTGCAGGCCTTCATAAAGACTGCTGCTAAAATCCTTCAGAACATTCAGGAAGGAGTCTTCGATGTATCCAATGAGGTAATAATCGAGGCACTTTATTGAAGCAAAAAAAATTCAGGTCAGGAGGGAAGGGGTGAAGGGGGCAACTTGCATTTTAATTAGACATACGGGAAAAATATATACCAAAATATTTTTAGTTGCACTTAATATAATAGAATATAATATTCTACTAACAATAAATATTTGATTCAATTTTTCTGTCATGGTTATTACATATCAAATTGAAAGAAACAAATGTGAGGATGACGTTTCTTTGAAATAAGTTTGGAGCTTATGCAGATCGTAAACAAATTTAATATTAATAATTAATTTATATGAAAGAATTAAATCCAAACACAATAGTAGAATTTCATATAGATATAAGAAGTAATAGTTGAATTTATGACTTTTGAGGAGAAGTTATGAGGGCCAGCCAAATACGAATTTAACATATACGCCATTGACTTGCATATATGCATCAAAAATCTTGAAAGTCAGAGGGACCATGGTCCCCTTTAACGGCCCCTGGCTTCGCCTGAAAAGATGTCTGGAACTGATTATACATTTGCCCGTATGCCCCCCTCGCTTCATTGAGGGGATGTCTAGAACCAAAGATACTGTCTCCATATAGAGGAGGGCATTGTTTCAATGGACTTTATAGCCGGAAACTAAAGAAAACCATGATTTAGCTAGTTCGACTTTCTGTAAGGGGGTTGATAAACTTGTTATATGTGGTTTGAACCTAGAATTATCGTCATTAATCGAGAGACGAGGACACTTTCGATTAATTGTTTTCTTTTTGTCAGAACCCTGATGTCTGTCTTCGATGTGATCAGCATTGTTTAAATTGACTTTCTTACATCTTGCAACTAAAGAAAAAAATGATTTAGATAGTTTGAACCATCTTCATTAATCAAGAGACAAGTTGAGTTTCTTACTCAGAAAGGCATTTTTCTTTGAAACTACTGCAGTCATCAGGCATCAAGATCGGGTATGGTCGCGCCCAAGGTCCTTCTGGTGCAAGAGATGGAGCAGTTGCTCAGAGCGGTGGCTGTTGTGGTTAATATAAATGCAAACTATCTCTTGAACCCTGTACTCTGTATTTGATAATTGTGTCCAATTTACTTTCATCAGGTTGCTTTGATGAATATATCCCTTAAGTTGTTGAATTTAGTAAGAAAACCCAATGTACAGTGTTAAAATCTTTTTTCTTTTATCCTTTCATTTTAGTTTAATTTGTAATTTGCACTGTAACATAAATGTTTGATGTTTGCCAACAATGTTCATGGCTAAGAAATGTCAGTTGAACATATTCTTCAGTCTGATCATGGTGAATTCCTCTTTTCTTTTAGTTGAATTTGAATAAAAAATATGTGAGAACTAATGCTACTGCATGATGCACATCACACGAGTTTCAAATTTATCAAATTAATGTGATTGTGGCATAATAATAAAACATATGAATATGATACACATGCAAAATGTATACGTGTGTAAATACTAGGTCCAAGAGGTAAAAGGGATATCTTTGCTTGTCATTTATTCAAGCTTGACTAAAAAGATTCAAGTTCGGCTCAAGTAGTGAAAGTTTGCAAATGACTCAAATTTAAACTCGACCCAAACAGTTCAGAAATTTTTTTCAATGTATTTTTATTATTTTCAACTAATATAGAAAAAATCCCAAAATTCGATTTTAATTTTAGATAGTAGTATGTTATATGGATTGTAGTGCTCGAAATGACTCATGGAGTTAAATAGTCAATATTCCAGATTAGGTTCATGTAATAGTTGAATGTATTCTATGCAAGACTTCTGAATGAATTATATTCAATTTAAGGGGGTTCAAGCTACGATATTCATTTTGAATCTCAAGGAAATCAAAATACTACAATAATTTTTTTTATATATGTATTCATTAGTAGTTTAATGATCAAAATATTTTTCGGGAAAAATAGAAACATCAACTGAATCAGTCAAGAACTAAAATAGAGTTAGACAAATACAGAAGATTTTGGCTCATGTTCTACTTAAGCAAAGGCAATAGTACTTGGGAGGAAAACCAAACCCAAAGCCATGGGTTACCTTAAAAACATATTCTCCTCTTCATTCTATCACGGTCGCCCAAGTGAGGGTCCGAATCTGGCACGCAGGTTGTTTAAGGTTCGAGTAACTAATTGCAGTCTTGGGTCATCTTCTGGAATTTCGCGTCCCTGCAATATAGGAGAAGAGAATATGTAAATTTACAAATTAGTTAAATTATCAGACTGGACAGGTTTTAGTTATGGTGTAGCACTTCAACCGAACCATTGTTTGTTCTTCACCTTAGGAGAATGGAGATTTTGAACAATGAAATTGAAAGGCAACTAATATTGTGGCTGACATCAGCCCAAGCAGTAACAGTAATTTTAGGGGGGAAAAATATTAGACCAAAATCAAACTGAATTTAAAAAAAAAAAATTGAAGCAAATACTATGGTTCAAATCAGTTTCCGGACCCTACTGAGAACCATTGATTGTTCCTCACACTACCTAACAGAAAGGAGATAATGAACAATGAAAGACAACTAATACTTTCGCAGATAGTAAGCTTACTTTTAGGCCACTGTAGTAAGCTTCCACTGCAGGAAGAGATGGAACAATTTTTCGAGCCTGCATCAGGTCCCATATATAGTTTGCATTCGTATATCCACCGGTCTGTGTTGGAAAACAGAAAAAGTTATTACATATTGAAAGATGGCAGTAAAATACTTCCCGAAAAATGTCTGGTAACTTAAGTATTTGCTTACCTTCTCGCCCGCGGCTATAAGGAGGAGATCACTTCCGAATTTAGAGTTCAAGAAGAAGTTTCTTTTAGTCATATTGACCTACGCATTGAGCCAAGGAAACAGTATGATTTTAATATGCCTAAGACAACCATGAGATCAGGAAGTTAATGAGT
This sequence comes from Gossypium hirsutum, assembly GCF_007990345.1. Classification (NCBI taxonomy): domain Eukaryota; kingdom Viridiplantae; phylum Streptophyta; class Magnoliopsida; order Malvales; family Malvaceae; genus Gossypium; species Gossypium hirsutum. Next base: position 21,680,207 of record NC_053433.1, on the reverse strand, counting down.
CAATTAAACAGCATCATACATACCAGTGTTTCTTGAGCAAGTTCCATTCCTCTCGGAGTATACCCGACCATGGCTCCTTCAATGAGTGTCTACAAACAAAGAAATTGCGGTAAATAATTACCCGACTTCAACTATATGGAACCGCATAACGTTAAATCATATTACAAATCAGTCTTTTTATCAAGTAGACATATTCTATGTAGCTCTTAACTATTTGTTTTTCTAGAAGTACTTGTGTCCGACACCCACGTCTGACAAGTCTGCAAACACATTAATAGAGATATAACCTTCCGAGGACCCTTAAATACATGAAAAGGACTTGGAAAACTTAGAAAATACCTATGTTGGATACACACTCATTCAACACTCATGCACAAGTTCAAGTAACATAGGATAAGGTCACTGATGACAATAGAACAAGGTAACAACGAGCAAGCTAGCCACATAATATTACAAAAAAATTGAGGTGGTCTTATATTATCCTCACTGCCATATATAAGTGGACTTCACACATATTGTGAAGACAAATTATATGTTTGACATTAGTTAATTGTCAAGTTTTGCCGGGTTAGAGAAAAAAGAAACAAATGGACAACTATTCACAAAGCACAGAGAAAACAAAAAATATTGACAGAATAATATATCTTAGCAAGTAATGAGTATTGTAAACTCACTGCATAAAGTTCCATAGCCGGAGGCTTTCCTCCATTCATGTAGTCCTCAAAAATTTGAACAGCATGGTCAATGTTTCCAGCATGCAGATAGCATCTAACAAGGAAAAGGCGCAAAAATAAAAACAGGGATTAATAAAGGGAAATTGTCACAACTCGAGAGCTTTTTCCCGTTAAAAAGGCCAAATCAATGACAAAAATAAAATGCTAACCTCATAATTTGCATGGTAATAAAGGTGTCGGGAACTTTTCCATCCTTCTTGAGCATCTCCAGTAAAGTTTCGGTTGCCTACCAAGACCATGGACAAATATATGAATAAAGATTTAAGAATCACATTTGCACAGTACACAAAACATGCTTTGGAAAAACAAAACAGATGAATCCAGAGAGAAGATGGTCCAAAGCGGATTTTCAGAAGATGTGAAATGTTACCTCTACATTCTTAAGGTCTGCACAAGCGTGAAATGCAACATGGTATACAGTAAACTGCCTGTATATGAAAAAGCGCCTATGAACAAATTCAGCAGTAGGTAAGTTGTACAACTCTTCCTCGGAAATACCAAGCATTGTATTTCCAGTATTTCCACTTTCTTCAACAGATGACCAACCTTTTGACTGCTCAGCTAACTCAATAATCTAGAGGGGCGAAATAAATATTAGTAAACTACAAAAAGAAAAGAAAAAATGATGAAGCGCTTGTCAAAGTAGATAAAAATGTTTGAAAATTACTTTGGCTGCTACATCATCTGATCGAGGTGTCTTGTTCATATGTGCAATAATAAGTCCGGCATAGCAGAACTTGTTCAATTCACCACCAGCAGCAGTCATATCACGGACTATTGCTAACCTAAAGCATTTACATGCAGATTAGTTTAATAATTATCCAAATCAAAGAAACTTCTTCGATCAGTCATTAAGAAACAGATAATAGTTTTGCAAAGTCAAAATTCAGTCTAATCACTGTGCAAAATAAGCTAAGGAACAATCATTCCATAGAATACAGAATCCAAGCAAAGTCATTGAACTTAAAAATAGAAAGTCACACCCAAAGGTATAGTACCATACACTTGATCTAGTCGTCCAGCTGCTGCACATGCATTAATAAGACAAACATAAGTTTGTTCATTTGGCTTCACATTGTATCTCTTCATTTCTTCCAGAATCTTGCATGAAAGATAACAATTAACAACTAGGTTAAATAATTTGAGGTTAGCGAGAAAATAGAAATATCAATCTTGAGCTACTAAAAGAATATCAAAATTAAACAAATAAAATATCTCACAAACAAAAGAGAGGGATACCTGAATTGCGAGGTTAGCATTCTTGCATTTCCCACAGGTTGAGATCAAAAAGTTGTACAAAGAGACCTATGACATAAATAAAATTCAAGAGTCATTCTAAATAATTAACACATAATTCGATAAAGAATGAAATGGCCACTTTTGGTATGGTAAAGTAGATATTAAAAACAAACCAATAACAGATTTGATCTGACTCTTCCCGAGTCAGAGTAACATAGGCAATCGCTGCAAAGAAGAACTAGTTAGGATAGAAAGGAAACATACCTCAGGGACTAATCCCATGGCCTTCATTTCATCTCTGAAAAAGAGAGCATCTTGCAGGCGTGACCCTCTCATGGTTCCCATAATCAAAGCTTCAAAAGTATCTCTAGTTGGCTGCACCCCATCCAGCATCATATCATCAAAAACATCCCTCAACAAAAAATGTCTGCATCGCCATATCCAATTCACAAACAAATAAGCCTATAGTCTATTTTTTCTTTGTCATTTGCTTCCTTAGAGTTCCTATAAAGAAACCAGTGTCATAACGGAATTCTCAACCGCCAGACAATATGGATCAAAGCTAAATCAATGGATCGCAATCAAATAAGAAACAACTTAAACCGAACAGAACTTGGTGTCCACAACCACATAATTGATTAATTATGAACAAATAACCAAAGGGAATGTACTCAAAAGTAAAATCATATTTTCTTTTTCTCTAAATGCAAAGTAAAAAATTCTTTAAATTATATTTTTTCCAAAAATATTATGTTTAAATCCAGTTTTTTTTCCTCTCCTTTTTTGCTTCTGAAATTAAAAACAAAATAGTAAAACAAAAACTACACCATATATAAACAAAGACATCAAATAGGACCCGGACAAAGCAACAAGTTAAACGACAGAACCTTCGTTTGGCATTGAGAGAAGCGAGGACAGTGTTATACTCAGAGACATTGTCAGCATAGTTTCGTTTGGCTTTTGTTCCAGTTAAATCCGAAAACTGGCGGCGACCCAGTGAACGAAGCAGAGTCCTGTTGGGACCAGCTTTCGACAACAAAAGATACAAGAAACGAGATAAGAAATCGATTCGTAAAAAGAAAATTTTGGTGTTTGTATAGTTTTGGAATTTATACCGGAAATAAATCGAAAGAGGAACTTCATTGGCGAAAACAGAGTGAATAACAGAGAAGGGTTTTCTTCGCTCTGCTTTGCTTCCAAAAACCCTTTGTGCTTTCTTCAGTTTCTTTGTTTTTTTATCATAGAGCTAAACCGGTGCGTTTCAGTAATGAATGATTTTAGGCCAAGCCCAAGTGGATTAAGGTCTCGGCTACGCAGATAATGTTTTTCTTCTCCCTACCTCATTCTGAAATAATAAAAAATTTAAATAATATTTGATATAGTGTCAGACATAATCTTTCAAAACTACTTGTAGAATAAAAAATATACTACTTGTAGGTGGTTAAAAGTCGCCTTAAAGATGTTTGTAACATAAACTTTGATTATATCAAACTATCTGAGCATATAATGCAACTCTTAAAACTTATATTAAAACTTATACTACCTTCAAACAGGTTCAATTTTTTGAATTTATCGTATCCATTTTATAATCCATGTTCAAGATTTTTTATTATCCCTCTCTTAAAAATATCATCTCTAAAATTTAAACTTACACTCTTTCTTTAATAGTAGAATATACCTCATCACAACACCAATACTTGCTGATGGCTTACTTTAAATTTGATTACTATTTGAATTTAACTTAACATTATTCATTGTATATTCGATTGCATTATTTACCTAAACGAGACTTTAATTATATTTAATTATATCATGTCTTAACTCGATTAATATATATATTATTACCAATGCAAAAAAACATAAGCTCAAGTATACTAAAATGTGTTATCTTCCTATTTATGTGTTAAGAGGCTATAGGTAATTTAACATTAGATATGATTAAAACTAAACATTGGGATTTTGGATTTGTAACCTTCCTTTCTCCTACTTTGATTTGCAATCTCTTTTGCATAAAAAAAAATACATATTTTTCCCCAAGGTCAAACCTGCAGAAATCTTTGGAAAAAAAAATTGAGAGAAAATACGAAAAGGGAAAGCATCCACAAACTAGCAAAAGTAGATTAAGGTAAAACAAAAGAGCAAGTCAAATTTACTACAATTAAAACCATTTAATCCAAAGGGATTTGGGAATTTGCCTTTCTATTTTGCCAAACAAAAAACTGGAAAATTTGTAGCTGAATTACATGCCAAAAACACTCGCCTTCACAAGCCATAAGGGCAACTTAGCTGCTTGTGTTTTTCCGACTCTTCTTCTTCCTTGATGCAAAGCTGCTCGGTCCGATTTCTATTGTCATTCTCTTTGCTCTACAACATCAGACAAGAACTAAATAATCCCCCCAAAAAAAAAAGCTGGTTTGCTATGCATCAATGTGAAGAAGAAATGAAAGTATAAAAAGTTATTCAGAAATGGCGGACATATACATAAACAAGATTTAAATGAAGCATTGTACCTTGTAGAAAGCTCTTCGGACTCCTTTTTGCGTTCTTCGACCACAGCCTCTGATGGAAGAAATACATTGAAATTAAGAGACCAGACATAAAATCAGATGATTCAACATAATTTTCTAAATTAGGACACAGCAGCCAAAAGATACCAGATTTTTTAGTCCCAACAAGTTATACAACAAAAATAAACTGTGCTCGTAAAAGATTCATTTAGTTGTTCTAAGTTCACATAACCCGAACAAAGTTCTAATAACTTATTGAGTGCGCACACACATAACTACAAAGTGCATAACTTTTTTTCAAAATGTATATCTGCTTTATACAGGAGAGTCCAACCGCACCTGGTTCGTTTTCATCATCACTTTCATCTGACTCTGAACTAGAACCCCATCGATCCCCTCCGTCATCAAAGTCCCAACGGTCTCCAACCGGGGGAATCCAAAACTCAGGTTCTTCAGACTCACTTTCATTTTCAGCTGAATCTCTAACTTCAGAGATAATTTCTTCAACTGCCTTTTCCTTTTCCTTCATCTTCTTCTTATTTTTTACTTTCTTTGGCTTCTTCTCACCTTCCTCGCACATGGTTTCATCATTCAACTCCTTCTCCATTTCCTTTTGCTCTGTTCATAAGAATTCACCAAGAATTAACACAAAGTATGCCAATCAATCTACAAATCAAATAACCAAAAAGTGCAATTCGAACCTAATTTATTGAGAAACCGTTTCCCATTGATATGCTTCCAAATATGTTCCTCAGACTTGTTGACGTTATCACCAGTTAGTTTACAAATCAACTTCGAACTGATAAACAATAAAATAGAAACTCAGAATCAATCATATTTGCAGAAAACACATGAATGATGACACTAATCAAATGTAAAAGATTCACATAGGGGTGTAATGAAACACAAATGCTCACAACCTACTCGGGTTTGCTCGAAACAAAGTTAAATTTGGCTCAGAAATAGTTTAGTTGAGCTCAACCTCAGCTCGATACCCGAATTTGAATATCTTATTACTTAACTCAAATAGCTCATGATTCTAATTGAGCTCTTTATTTTTAATTGGTATTAAAAATTTCAATTCAAACTTGAACTCAAGTTTGAGCATAAATAATCAAGCTCGAAGTCGAACACGAGACTAGAGCTCATTCTTTTTACTAGGTAAAGTTGCCTAATTGAGTAAGCTCGAACAGTTCGACTTTTATCTCGAACCAAGTTTGAGTTTTAAACAAGAAACCCAATCTAGCTCAAGCCGAGCTCTGAATTTCGAGATAAGCCTGGACTCATCTCTATTATAACTCTAGATTCACCCTAATAAAATTCTCTATAATGAAAATTTGGAACCTCAAGACAGAAACTTGGCATTGGTAATCGGCCAAATGCTTTAAAACATGTAGATTTCTAGAGAATATTGTAACTCCCCCCAAAAACCCTTATTTTCAACTTGAAAATATTTGACCCAAAACATAATTTTTTTCGATTTATTTGATTCTGGGTCATCACAAAATAGCTTAGTTTAGCTAAAAGTTTCAATCTTTGTTAACCCTTTTCTTCATTTAACATAAACAAATAGATAAAAATAATTAACAAAAAGAGAATCGGTTAAGAAAAAAAGCTACAGATTCAATTAATGTAATAAAAAGAAAGAGGAAGGCATTGGGTTTTTGTCGGTTCATTTACCGGGAAAGAGGGTCTTGTTTGAACATGTTGAGAGGGGGCTTAGAGTGAGACAAAGCAAAGTCGATAAGGCCTAAACGACAACGTTTGCTGTGAGCATAGGAATCCTTGTCTTTGACGACCATCTCGTGGCCTGTTTCAACGCACTTGAGCCTGCCGTTTGGGAGTTCCGAGAAGGTTGGAGGTCCCAACAAATCGGTCCCTTCTTTGTTTCCGCCGCCGCCTCCTTTCTTTTCTTCACTTGCCTCCTCCATTGCTGTCGTTAATTGTTATGGCTGCTGCCTAGGCGTTCTCTTCTGCTTTCACTTCTTTGATGCCTAGAAACGACACCCTTTTTTTTTTCTTATGTCTGTTTAAATTCAATCAGACGACAACGTTTAACCAAAGTTGTTCTCTTTTGGTGTGTGATAAAACGGCACCTTTTCAACGTCGTTTAAGGGATTCAGATGATCATTGAAGATTAATTCGGAAAAAAAATAATTGTAGAGGTGCCTGTGGCCGGACTAGGTTCAACAAAAAATTTAGGCCCAATTGATACGTTCAGATTCAGTCGGAAAATGAGTTTAAATTTTTATTCAAGTTAGAATCAGATTATATTTACTAAATTTTGGCCTATCCGGTCCCGTGTGTTTTTTTTTTATACAAGCAGGGAGTACATGCATGCCTCTCTTCAGATGTTTGCAAATAAAACCATATATAAAACACAATTCAGGTACTTACGGGAAGAATTAAGATTTTGACACCGGAAAACTTGGATTATTTCAAAATAGATAAAACCCCCTCTTCATTGCTATTTAGTCCTCATATACATAACCTACATAAACTTGGGGTCATAAGATCAACTCCACAAACAATCCCTACACAAACCATATAAACTCTAGCAAGGAAATCAACCTTAGCAAGAAGCATAAACAAAAAAAACAGAGATGAAAGAAAAATAATTCAAAAATGGTGGAAATGTTCAAAAACAGAGGGTTGTTACCTTCGGGTTTTGGAGTCGTTAACGATGATGGTGGTGGCCTGTGGGTGTTGGAGTGGAAACAGGATTTGGAGGTGTTAATGTTAGGGATTAGAATTAAGGATTTGAAGGAGAGTGGCCGAAGAAATCGGGAAAAGAAAAGAAAGGGTGGCCTATTATTTTAGCAATATGATTCGGGCCGAACAGGTCAGGCCCAAAAATCATATTTAAGACCCAGCCCATTTTGAAAATGAGACTCGCTTTTTGTCTAAGCCCATTTTATGAGCCTATAATTTTGTCCAAACCCTCTTACTTTTCAGGTGACCTTTCAGAATTTGTATCATAGATAGACCCTTATTTTCTAATATATCCACATTGACAGATATCTAGACAAAGTATAATCTTTTAAAAATTTTGAATATGCTCATATCAACTATATTCATCCGTATTTAACACTGATCCGAATACAAACAACATAGATTTTCAATACACACAGTATCTGAGATTTACAGCAATAGTATCATATTGTTCCAGCTTCTAACAAAAACAGTATATAAGCATTTCTTACATTGCTAAATGTAGTAGAGCCTTGACCCAGGCCAGAAGTAGAAAATAAAGGCTACTCTAATGTACCCAATTTTTCTTCATCAACCTCAAATGCCTTCCTTGCTTGCTTCAGCTCTTCTTGCATTGATAGCAATTCAGTACAACGATTTAGTTTCGGCAAGTCCTGCATGATCAAAGTGATTACTCCAGCCTAGCTCATGCTATAAGAAGCTTGGATTTCAAGACTCGAAACTTGGATCAAGATACATCAACTTTTGCTATTAAAGTTCAAACTCATTTTAAGCTAAAATTCAGATTGTTTGATCAAACTCGCTCGTAATGAGCTATATTCTCATGCTTGATTTTAGAATCTACTCTTTATGCTCAAATCTGAATAAAGCTTTATATTACTAATTAAGAAAATAGATTAGGACATGAGCTACTCGAGTAAAGCATTCAACTCATTCAACTACTCGAGGTTGTGTCAACAATTATTTAGCCAAAGTTGATTTCCTTTTAGCAAACCAAAACCAAGTAGCCTCCGAGTATACATGTCTTGTTTACCTACCTACTCCATGTTATTATAATTAATTCAAAGGAAAAGTGATAAAAATATCACACGCAATCTCCACCATTGGAAACTAACTCAAGAACAAGGCCTATGACCCATTTTCTTTTTCTTGGAGCACCCAAGTCAGAAACTAGAGTCCGATAATATGACTATCTGAAAACTCTTTAAATACATTGAAAACATTTCTAAAAATTTGAAATGCTTTTGTCGGACACAAACTTACACCTGACACTCACACATAAGTCCCAAGTAACATAGCTCAGGACTATAATCTCAAATAAATTAGTTTAAACAATTTATGGAAATATATAGAAATTCCAAGTATCACAATACATAAGCAAATACTCCACTAAAACTATATTTTTCTGATTCCTCATTTCGTATGAACTGTCTGTGCTCGACATTCATGTCCAACATATATTCAAACATGAGTAAGAGGATATGACCCTCCAAGAACCCTCCAAATACACCAAAAAACTTAAAAGATATTAAATATACCCATGTCGAACATAAATCTATATTCAACACACACTCATCCGAATAAAGTACAGTGTAAGTTACCTTGCGAATGAGATATAGAAAATCCTCGACCGATAGCTTTCCTCTCTTTGATCCAATATCTTGAGCTTTATGTGCCTAAAGATGGTTCGAAAAATAACAAACATGTTACCAACAATGCCATCCCATCAAACCAAAAAATCAAAATCAGCAAAGCATTAAAAATAACACCATATCTGTTACATATTCCACCACAATATCCTCCACAAGGGCCACAGTCTCCGGAAGTGGCTGAAAACACAACAATTGAAATTCATAATTATGATCAAATAAATTATACAATCGCAAATGCATCACTTTTGTTACAGTTATATACGCAGGCAAATGTAGGCAACTAATGAACCTTTCTCACAATAAAGCATCCATACTCCATAGAATGAGATCCGGAATTTTATATATTGTAATTGTACTCCTCCTTTCGATCTCTATGTTTTTTCAACTCTTCATTTTTCTAGAGAACTTCATATCCAACATTAATGTTCAATGAATATTCAGACATGAGTGGGGATACAATCCTCCAAGGGTTTTCCGAAAACATGAAAAAACTTTTAAAAAATTAAACAAACCTGTACACAACATTCACACCCGAATCTAAATAATATAGTATGACTTTATCCTCTCAACTCAGAAAAGTGTATCATATGGTGCCTTGTTTTAGCTTGAACTTACAAACATGCAAATATTATCATTGATTAATAGAATATAGACATATAGCAAGCAAAGAAATTGTGAAAAACATATTATAACTAAGAGCAACTTCTTTGAATTAGCCTTACTCATACGATAAATATTTTGAGCAACTTATTGCAAAGCTGCAACCTAGGTTGCTCCAACCTTCCATTTTTCTTTTTCATGTTCAACACATATTCAAACATATGTGTGGAGATATAACCCTCCAAAGACATGGTAAAGCTTAGAAAATTTTGATATATCCATGTCCGAATATATATCCGTATGTAACAATCACATCCGAGTCCAAAGAACATTGCTTGCAAATATGCACTTTAACTCAAAGCTTTAGCCCTCTCAAAACAATCACAGTATAAAAGGTTAAAAAATCCATGGTTATGGAAAAAAAACATCGGGGAAATAACTTAATGGCTACAAACTCTAAATGAAATCATACGCATAAAATATACAAAGCTCGTCAAAGAATTCAACAGAGGATACAGCATTCATCAAAAATAGGTTAGTGGGCTCAATGTTGAAATTCCGAAGGATACTTACATTAGGATCATCTCCAAAACCATACATCATATGCTGCACTGTAACAAGAAACAAAGGAAAAAGAAAATGTAAATTATTGAAAAAGAAAAACAAAAGAAAATTTGCAGGAAAACTTGTATAAATAAGAAAAATCGGTTTTACAATCTTTTTGAAACACTCCTCTTTTGCGCTTGAAAGATGTCTCTGAAGGTTGTGAAGAACTGACTTTTGATTTTGAAGAGGCTCCTGTAGATGGGTTACTCATCCTCTATCCCAGAAAAAAAAACTTCTCACTTTCCCACAGAATCGCGGAAAACAAACAAGTCCCAAGAAAAAAAAATCTATATCAGAAAACCAAGAATCTTTAAAGCGTTTAAATCGAAACAAATGGTTTTATCCCGTCGCTGATTTTCTGGAGAAGGAACAAATACGAGAAAAGGATTCAATTCAAGAAATTTTGAGAGAAATCGTCGTTGAACTGAAAAGATGGTAATTTTATGGGCCAAGATAGACTCCTATTTTGGCTCACCAATGTCTTTAGTTGGGCTGAGCGAAGGTATCTGTTGTATACTTTTAGTGGTTTTTTTTTTTTTTTGTTTTTTCTTTGAAGAGGAAAAAAGTAGAATAATATGGACAGATAATTACAAAGATTATATATTTGAATCACTAGCACAAACTAGATTAAGCTTAGACTCCAAAATAATTTTGAATAAAATCCATTCAATCTATAAATAAATCTGGATAGAGTATACATATGATTTATATGAAGTGGACTCGAACTTAGACACTTAGGGCCCCTTTGGATGCAACTGGATCTCAGTACGTTATTTTTTTTAGGCTAAAAAAAATTGCAACTGAAATGCTAGCAAACGCCAGGCTGTTTGGAAAGCACTCTTCAGTGCGTTGAAAATGTATTTCACCTCACTGGAGCCTTAATTTTAGACTGGAGCCTTTTGTTCCAGTAAAAATTTCTCAACTTCAATTGCTTTTTCTTTTCCTCTTTTACCCATTCTTCAGTTGCATTCTTCAAGCTTTTCTGATGTTGGGTTACCCTTCTTCTCCCCTTTCCCCTTCCCCTTGGGTTGCAAATCAGTTTGGTCAAAGACCTCTTCCGGTTCCTCCTTCATCCAGGTAAGGCTTCTTCTCCTTCATCCGTTCTTCATTCCTTTTTCTTCTTCCGTTCTTCATCTTCTCTTCTCAGCATATTCTGTCTTCAGCTATAAATAAAGAAGCACGCAATTTACCAAATTTGTCAATGAAGACAAAGTCCGATTCACCGAAAGAAACAATGGCAGAGCCTTATGTTGAACAAGTAGAGTATCTCGACGTTCTCACTAAAATTGGTAAAAAAATCAGTAAAAAAATTGGCGGTTCCAAGCCCAAGCACGTCCCTTCATTCTTGTCAATTTCTGGATTATCTGTTTTTGATCTTTCAACATAAAAGATTACTTTACAACTGGCTCTTTTATTTATTTTCTATACTGCCTGTTGCTTACTCTTAGCAGAAAACATGTTTTTGCAGTTATCAAATTGGAAAATTATAGGACAATTTAATTTAAGCTATACTTGTTATTTGCAGCTTCTGTAAATTGGGTTTGATAGAACCTTTGAGATTAGTTAAGCTGGTTCCTTGAAATTGGGAGTAATAGCTTCATTTGTTGATTTGGTTTGTAATTTCTTTCAATGAACCCTTAATTTTTTTGCTTAATTTTTTTGGTACTCAATCTGGATTATAGAACTGAAAGTTTTCAAGTGTGTGTGTGAGTTGGGGGGGAGGCTGCTTATGGTCCTTGAAATTGGAACTGGGAATGGAAAACTTGCAAGCTAGAGCTAGGGAGGCATACATTTGATATAAAATATTTCATTTTGAGTATTATTGTGTGTTAGAGGTTGCTTATGATTTCTGTACTGGCATTTCTCTATAATGGTAGTTTCTTGGTATGTAACTCATTGTGATCTCTTTGCAGGGGAGATGTCCATCGAGATGGGGATTACCATAAAGCAGTCCATGTCTGGATTTTTACTGAGAGCACACAAGAATTACTTCTCCAAAAACGTGCAGACTGCAAGGACTCGTGGCCAGGGTTGTGGGATATCTCCAGTGCTGGCCATATATCTACTGGTGACTCATCGCTAATAACAGCACAGTAAGTGAATCCAATTTCACAAGTCTTCAGTGCTGCTTCTTTCATAGGGCATTTGAAAAACTGTTCGGTCTTTAATCTTTCTATGTGTGCCGTGCACATATATTCTCCCCATGTTCTTATTTATCATTGCTACTTTTTGTTGTTTTATATACTTGCTAGATTTGGTTAATACATTTCTTTTAAATATCTAATTGATAGTTTCCTAACTGATGGTAAACCTAGTGGTTTCTAGATGGCCAAGAAACCTTTTAAATATGCAAAATTCTATATTTGTTTTCCATATCAAAGTACTTTTTTTGTCCAAAAATTGTTGAGATGAACAATAGTCAATAACAGTCGGAATTATCATTCAAAATTTCATGGATTTTGTTTTCTACTGGTTTTCTGGTGGAGTATGGATTACTTTTCTTGATATTCCAAACCTGTCTACAGTAGTGACAAAGTTGACTACAGTGAAACATCTGGTGTAGGTATGGTTTATCATCTCAAGTTTAAACATTGCTTGTACTGAATGAACAAGTGGAATTCAACTCTAGATCTTAAGCCCTTCCACTCTTGGTTGTATTTCAGTCTGTTTTCATGTTGTAAGCTTTTTACTCTTATTTGATTGGAAGTTCCCTTTTTGATCTAAATCGAGCACTGAAAGAAAAATGCCACTGTCAGTGATGAATTTATGGAAACAAGTTGAACAAGTCTGTCTCTTTCTCTCTCTAAAATTTTCCAAAAAATATTGGACTGCCAAAGAGTAAGTGCAATTCAACTTTTGGTGCCTCTTTTAAGGGGTTTTTTTTTAAAGAGAAACATCTTGCACAAAGACAAATGAGAAGCCTAAAAGTCTATAATGTTTGATCACATTTATTTGTTTAGAAAATCCATTTTTTATGGTTTGTTTTTGAACCTAATAGGCTTGCATGGATTTGCTGCAGAATCCCTATTCTGAAGTATATCAATATAGCTCTCAGGTCTTCATTCTATGGATGGGATTCATCCTTCTAAACTTCCATCTTTACCATGATTGTCCTCCTTTTAAGTTGGTTTTAGTCTCAGAATTTAAGGCTGTTGATGGTGCCTGCTGCTTAATGAATAGTTCATTATACATTTTCTTTACAATTATATATGAAAGTCATGCTTTGAAAATGTGAATGGTGAATGGTAAACAGGGAATACTGACAAGTGATTTGTCCCGCTACAAAACTACCTGAAAATGTGAATGTTTTTTATTAGCTTTTTTTTTATGATAAGATACCGAAGTCTCTGATGTAAAATACATTTCTTTTGGGGAATATAGAAGTCACCTAGCTGAAGCAGATCCTAAATATGTTCCTTATGATGTAAATAAACAATATGGTCTTCTCTTTGATATAATTACAAAAAGGTAAGCTGAGTAACTACGACCATGTTGTTGAACAAAATAATTGTCAAATTCATCTAAATGTTATATTCATGTTGACATTTCATGTTGTGGTTAACGGTTCAAATACTTGCTTAAAGGTACAAAGAGAACAATGAAGCACGCAGTCTAATACTACAAAAGCAACTTCGTCGATATGCTCCTGTTTCTCTCACTGCAGAGGTTGTCAACTTTCTGCAATTTTAATACCAGCTACCCTGCTTTATTGGTTGTTATATTTCTAATCCATCTCAATATTTTTATCCTCAAGCTTTATGTAGTCAGTTTGCATGTAGACATTGTCTGATATGAGCAGAATGCGTTGTGTTGTATCCTATGGACACTTTTGGTTTCACGTTATTAATTTGTTAGTTTACAGGTGGATGGTCTTTCTATCACTTTTAAGTTTATAAAAGGTCCATTGCTTTCTTTTTGTTGCTTTGCTAGAACCATTGGTGCATTAATTTCTATTGCTAATGCCATCTTACTAAATTCAAGTCTGTTTTGTGTTCATCAGGGTTCAATATTTTCAATAAACAATTAGCATTTGGCATAAATTTACTCTGAAAAATGGTGTTATATTTTTCATTGTAAGTTCATAGTTGTATTGACTTTGGCCTGCAATGCAACAGGAAACCAGCAGCAAATCAGCATGCAGACCAGCATCCAAGCTGAACCAGATAAGCAGCAGCATTTTGTTTATTTTGTTCATTTGTAACTTGATTTAGTTGCAGTGTAATTTATACTTAAAGTTAGTAGGAGTAGTTATTGATTTATGTTTGATGTTATAGCTGGTATGTCAGCTACATTTTGTTTGTAATTCTATCTAGGCTTTAGTCATGTATTAGTGGGAGCAGTTATACATTAGTTAACTGCCATATTTCATTGTAACATAAATGCTTCTGTTTTCTTGCATATTGCTTATTCAAGTAATGAAGTTAATCTTTACATCATCCGGGTTACTTGTTTCTGTTTTCTTCCTCTACTGTCAAAACCCCAACAGATGTGATTCTTAACTCTTCCCTTTAGCATTGATGACCAGCTCAAGGCTCGACATTGCACGTTCTACATGGTGGCCATAGGCTATTTCAGTTACTAGCCAACAGTTGGCTTTAGTTTTAAAGTTATTTGGTGCTAGCAATGTCTTGCATTGAGTTACTGATGACAAACATTTGAAATAACATGAATTAAGACCCTTATTCTAGAGTTGCTTTATTATTTTATCTTTCAATAATGTTTTATTTTTCTAAAGGCTCAATAATTTCAATAATCTTTCAATAATTAATTGAGCCCCTATAATTAAATATATGATTAATTTTGAAATATTAAATAAAATAAATTTTTGAATTTGTCTCTAGTTTTAATTCATTTTTAATTATTTATTATTAAAAATAAATATAATTGTAATAATTTTAACCATTTATTAATTTTGTAATTGTTAAATAATTTTAAAAACTTCTATTATATATCATTTTTAATCTAATGTCCTTAAAAGTCATTTTCTATTTTCACCTCACTGCTACAGCTGCGTTTGAATCCAAACACACACTCCACCGCTGTTTCTAATCTCACCGCTACAATATCCAATCTCACCGCTACAGTAACTAATCTCACCGCCACCGCTGTTGTTAACCTCACCGGAGCTAAACGCACCGCCCATCCAAACTAAGCCTTAGTCTTAGGGTCTTAACCTTGACTCTGTTCGAATTTTTTTATTATTTTTTAAGCTAAAAAATTTCAGTTTAAACTCATAATATATCGAAATTAAAATATCTAATCAGGCTATTTCAACATTTCAAACCTAAACAAGTCGAGAAGATACCCAAAAATGGACTTGAAATCTGCAGTAAAAATATGTCAATTTTGATTGTTAAATAAATTTTGTGCTATAAATAGACATTCTTAGTTGCTAAACTCTTTTCCTAGTAAAAAAAAAACCTTCAAAGTTTTGGTTCTTTAAGTTTGCGAAATTTATTTTGTTTTTAATTTCTATTATTTGATATTTACATATCTTTTGAATATTCCGCCTTGTTGAGTATAGGATACGTATTCGATAGTTCATAATATTTGCATTATTAACTAGAATTGATACATCCCCATAATTGTTTAATTATTCCAGTACTTTTGACGAATAGTATAGTTGTGTATGTCGAAGTATGCAATTTATTATTATGTGTGTATAAAATATAGGCTAAATGAACTCTGATTGTGTGTATATAATATAGGATTGTTTGTTAATAAGGGAAATAATTTCAACAAGTTTCCTCTTAATTATCAAAAGAAGGAGAGATTGATTAATAGGCGTGATGTCGATAACTATATCCAATTTATTGAAGCATATTAAAATTTATCTTTACATTGATAATCAAATTCATAAATTAAAATTGAAATTTAACATTCACATCATATTAATTTATCTTTAAAATAGTAGTAAGATAGACTAAGTCATTAATCCCATGATAGTGAATTGGATATTGCGGCATATACAACTATGTTATTCAAAAAAATATATTAGAAGCAATAAAACAATTAAATGCAAATATTCTAAGTTGTCAAATATGGATCCAATATTCAATTGATTTAAATATTATTAATTAAAAAGGAAAATACATGAATACCAAAGAATAAAAAAAATATTAAGAACAAATTAGATTTCGTTAAATTTTTACGGTAAAAACTTTGAAATCCCTTTGATTATAAAAAAGAAGTTTAGCAACTTATGGAAAAAAGAAAATGCAAACGTAAAATAAAACTAAATGCAACTATATCATTGTCTCTGGTAAAGGTTTTCATGGGTTGGGTCAGGCCTAAATATTATATTAATATATTTTATGTTTGTTCAAGCTTGACTCAAAACATGGGCCTAAATTTTTGCTCAAGCCTGCTCGTATTTATAAAAGACTAATCGAAGTTTATTTTAGACCTACCCATATTATTTTTAAATTAAATAAATATTTATATTAGTTTAATTTAATATTTTATAATTTTATAAATTTTTTTTATATAATCATCTTAATATTATTTTAATGTTTATATTATAATAGTATTATATGTTTCATATAGTTTTATTTTTTTAATGCGTTATAAATTATATAATATATAAAAATAACATAAAGTGTTATAAAGTTAAAATTGAGTCAGGCAAGGGCCTTTAACGTTCAAACCTGAGCCCGACTCATATTTTAAATGAATTTAAATTTTTGCCCAAGCCCATTTTCAAGCCTAATATTTTTATCCAAACCCTCCCAAATTTCAGGCTGACCTTTAGGCTTGGACAGGTAACTCGACCTATGAATAGGTCTAGTCTCCCCCTAAGTTTTAACTTAATAATATTTATTTATAGGGCAAAAATAATACAATGGAGAAAATATAAAAGTACCATTAATTAAACAATGTAGAATTTTTTTAGATTCTTGATAAATTTTTGCGTCAAACTTTCAGGTCATTTTTGGGCGCATTCTTGAAGTTTCTTAGGCTTAAGATATAAGATAACTTCAATTAAATAATTCAATTTCTTTTGAAACGGTATATTATGGGCTCAAAACAAAATTTTGTAGCTTAAGTTTTAACCAAAATATTAAAGTAATGTTGTGTTAAAAATTTAACTCACAAAAACTTATTAAAAATAAAATTTGAATTCTTTTTATCCAATTATTCATATAAATTCATAATAAATAAAGTAGGAGTTTAAATAATATAATAAAATACTTAAACAACATGAGAGAAAAATACCCGAAATAAATTAAAATTTAAAGGCTTATCAATTTTGATAAAAATGTCGGTCCTTTCATCATCATCAAGGTTGGAGTTCCATGGTTTAGGTCGTTGGTCTTCCTTCCAACTCCTGCGAGCAATGTCAGAATTATCTGAACCATTTATTGATTAAAGTGCATGTTCAACCTCAACCATAGATTTGCCGCTGTTAAATTTGATAACCTTGCAACCCATTTTTCAGAAAAGAGCCCAAGCTAGGGGTCCGATTTTTCTTTTTTCCTTTTAATTTCGGATTTGGGTCTGACCCAGCCCAATTAACTTTAACCTGATCAAGGCCCGCCAATTAAGCCTAGCCCACATCATTTTCAGGCTAGAGTTTCTAAATCCTAACCGCCGCACAGTGTGAATACTTAAAAGAGATGCAAACTTTCAACTAATCGAAATTGAGAGTACAATAATGTACAAAGAGCAGTACAAAGGTCAAAAGAGTAAAACAACAGACACATTTTGAGAGCATTATCGAACAAATAACAGATTAAAGAAGAGAACTAAACACATTTGTAAAACAGATTAATGCAAGATTAAAGAACACCACGTATAACCTGCAAAAAAAGCCAAGAAAAAGGGAGTCAGTAGTGAGGTCAGACACCCTAAATACAATAAAGAATAGAAAACAAAAAACAAAGGAAAAAGAAGAAAAAGGTAGCCTCTCGGCCCTTCTTTCCCTCATGCATGCAATAAACGGGGCCCCTGAAGAATAACGCATCATCGGACCACCAGTCCTCGGGCGTGCAGGGTGCCATGACCCCCTTTTCTTTTCTTTTCTTTTTTCCCTTTCTTTTTCACATTCCTTTTTTTTGTTCTCTTTCTCTTTTTTTCTTTCTCCCTTCGTCCTCGTTAGGTCTAGTAATTTCAGATTTGAAAAGTAAGGGGAAAACCCTTTAGTTTTCGAAACAAAAAAAAGGATAATACAAAAGAAATACTTTTTTTACAATAATTTGTTAGGAGTCCTAAAAATAAAATAAACTTAAACAGAAGCTTTCAAAATATAATAATAAGGGTAAACTTAAAAATAGTCACTTTTGTTTGCTTCATGTTACATTTTAGTCACTTATGTTTGAAATGTTACGTTTTAGTCACTTATGTTATTATTTTGTTACGAAGTGATCACTCTTCCGTTAAGTTCTGTTATCTCCCTAACGGTAATCCTACTTGGCAGTCCAACTAGATATTACTGAATCTGCTAATACATACTTCATCCGGATAAAGTATGCATTATTAAAATTAAATTAAAATATTAAATAAGAAATAAAATTATAAAACAATATGTTATTTGGAAAATAACTATTATTGTAATGAGATACATATTTTATTAGGTATAAGTATTTAAAATTTTACTTTTGTAATGTGATACATGTGTAAATATATATATATAATCATATTAGTGAATCTGCTAATACGTACTTCATCCGGATATTAGTAATATCTAGTTGCACTGCCACGTAGGATTATCGTTAGGGAGATAACAGAACTTAACGGAAGAATGATCACTTCGTAACAAAATAATAACATAAGTGACTAAAACATAACATTTCAAACATGAGTGACTAAAATGTAACATGAGGTAAACAAAAGTGACTATTTTTATAGTTTACCCTAATAATAATAAAAGAAATTTGCAGTTTCAAGCTACCACGTATGGTGCTCTGCCGTCAGATATCGAAGAACCCAGTCGAGCCGACTAAGATAAAAAGGACAAAAACAAAGAAAAATGGAAAAAGTTTCGTTAAAATGAAAAAAAATGAGAAATAAGGGTGCAACGCGCAAGGCACAATTATTTGCTTGTTAATTTAGTATTAATTTTAAAAAATTCTAATAAATTTAGCTTCAACATTTACACATTCACAAAAATACTGTAGGCTAAATTTTGTCAAATCATAAAATCTTCAAACATTAGATACTAAGATTATAGACTTAGATATTAAGCATTAAATTAAATGTATTAAGCTTTTGATACTAATTTAGATTTTTGTCATTCAGATTGCAGACATTTAAACTAAATTTCCAAGATTTTTAGATTTTTAATTTTAATTTAACAAGAGATCTTTAATCTATGTTTTTGTTTAAATTAGATACTATTACATTTAAACTACACTTTACTTCTATAATCAATGTTGGCTTCCTACTATTACATTTGTAAAAAATAAAATAAAAATCATTGGAGCCAGTTAAAAAATAACATGTGTCATTAAAAATTTGAAGAAGAAAAAATAATTAAATAAAAAATTATATTAATATTAAATTAAATAAAAATATCTCCCTCCCCCTAAAATGTAGCAGCAGCTTGAAATCTTCATCATCAGTCATCACTATCATCGTCATCCAAATTCTCTAGAAGGAATCTTCCACTGGTAATATTTTGAAAAGTTCAAAAAAGACAAAAAAAAAAAGAAAAGCAAAAGAGCATTTCAACATTCTAAATCCAACCCATCACCATACTTCCCCCCTTATACCGTCCCTCACACCTCAACCTCAAGGCTCTGCTTTTTCAATTTGTCTTCTTTCTTCCTATAATCCTAATCCACCCATGAAATTTTCCACCACCAACCATGCCTCAACCATTCCATTGCAGCTGTACCGCACTCTATGAGAATATGGTTCACCCCTGAATTCCAACTCATTTCTTTCCCTTTCTTTTTCTGGGCATTCGTCGATGCACCTAATTCAAAGAACAATAGAAGGCGGATCCTGGCATCGCACCAACATGGATTTTTATTTGTTTTTTGAACTCCTGAGCGGGAGGGTGAGAGAGGGAGCGGGACAGACGGGAGGGAATTTACAATTAGAAATTTTCACATTTAAAAATACATTAAATTAATATTTACAGCCCATACGTCGCCCCCACTAGTTAAGTTTTAAAGATTCAATTCTTTTCTTGGATTTTAAGCTTTTGATACTAATTTACATTTTATTCATTCAGATGGCAGATATTTAAGCCAGATTTCTAAGATTTTTAAAATTTTAATTTTAAATATTAAACTTTATACTTTTTTTAAAGAGTTTTTTTTTTGATAATTTACAAAAGAAGAATAAAACCCTAACAATAATGCATCTAGTATAACTTAAATCCAGATTAAACTTGAGACAATAAACACTTTAATTCTCAAGTCAACACACAGATTAAATTTTATATTATTTTTATTAAACCTTAAATTAAATTGTCTTTTATCTATTTAAGCTTTTCAAGATTTCAAGTTTAAGTTTAAGTTTCTTTAAGCTTTAGATTTTAGGTATTTTAGGTAGAATTTAGATTTTAAATAAGTTTTAGGGTTTGTACCGATCATTTTTAACCTTCACTCTTAAGTCAAATCTTAAGACATTTTATGTGTTTTACTGTAGACATTTTCAACCTAGAAACTGCACTCATTTTTTAATTTTTATGGCCTTGATAAACCAATAGTCTTTTTTAGTTCCATACGTAACGCCCACACAAAGTTGAGATCAATCCCACCAACAGGCGTGGCAAGGATTAACCCTATAGTCATACAAGTTTCATAACAAATCAATTACGACCATTTAATAAAAACATTAATTAAAAAATTAATATAAAATAAAATTTACATATTATGGTGTGCTTTCTAAAGTATTCATTGCATTGATTTCTTTAAAAATTTAAAAATAAAGTATTGAATAGGAGGATTAGATAAATAGTCACTTACCATTTAATACTCAAAATTTTTTAGCACCGAAGAAGTTAGGAAAAAATTGTAGGAGATCGAAATTAAATTGTTTATATTTTTATAATTTTTAAAAATTAAATTAAATTTTTATTATTTTTGAGGATATAAAGTACAATTTTACTTTTTATTAATTTAAAAAATTTTAAAAATTTAAAGAGCTAAAATGGTAAAATAGGGGCCGAGCATCAACCACCCCCCGGCGGAAATCCGCCTCTGTTTACTAGTAGGTTAAGTTTTTTTTTTATTTTTTATAACACCATAATTTATTTCATGGGATAATTTTCAAAACTATACATAATTATGGTTTAATGAGCAATTATATACATGAAATTTGATTTTGTGTAATTTTATACATGAAATTTTGATCTGACCTAATTCTTGTAAATTATTAATACAATTATTGATATAACATCATTTTATATTTATATATTGCATATATAAATAATTATATTTATCCAATACAAAAATAAAGTGATATATTTATTTCTTTAAATGCGTATGATTAAATTAAAAATTAAAATTTTAAATATACATTTGAACCACAATTAAAATTTTATATGTACAATAACACATTAAATTAAAATTAATATATAATTTTAACATTTATCCCTTTATTTCATTTATTTAAGTTTTTTTAAAAAAAAATTCTCTTAAGAAAGTACCGTGTGATAAAACTTAATTAATTAAGTACTATTTTTTAAGACTAAAAGACTGCGTATATCAAAAGTTAGTATTATTCTTATGCATATATTATTCCAAATACCAAGGCGTTTACAAGCATTTGCGCCGTGATTATAGGTAGACCTCGTAATACAGAATAAGACACAAATTCTTTTTTTTTTTTTTATAGAATACGGCATAATTACATATACAAATATTTTATTATCGCACAGCTACCACGGATGAAAATTTTATATAATAATTAAACATAATTTTTTATTTAAATAGTAAAACTGAATTATTAAAAATCCTAATGTTTTAGATTCAGTAAAAAATATTTATTACACTCTCAGTCAAGATTTTAAGCTCTACAAATAAGATAAAGATCACCAAGTAGTTGACAAGTATTCTATAAAGTATAACAAAATATTTAAAAAATAAATATATAAAATAAATAGAATACATTATAATTTTTTAAATCTGTTTGTGAAATTAAAAAAATACATTGTGAGAGTACTAAATATTAACTTTGAGTTCAAATCCCACCATATTAAATTATTTTT
This sequence comes from Gossypium hirsutum, assembly GCF_007990345.1. NCBI lineage: Eukaryota > Viridiplantae > Streptophyta > Magnoliopsida > Malvales > Malvaceae > Gossypium > Gossypium hirsutum. The sequence continues at coordinate 21,657,997 of NC_053433.1, read as the reverse complement.
CTAAATTATATATGATAAGATAAAATTACTGTCAAAATAATATTTATTATTTTATAAAATTAAAAGGTTTTGATAAATTATCTACTTAGAACTAGACCTATCCATGGATCAGGCCGGGTATTGACAAAAGTTTAGACTTGTTTGATAAGCTTAGGCCCAGTCTAAAAAATGAGTCTAAAATTTTACCCAAACCCAGCCCAGATGAGAAGTGCTAAAATTCGAGCTCAGTCAGGCCATATTAATTTTTTTAAATATAATACATCAAAAACACTAAAAATATTAAAATTATGTTTCCCAACAAATCTAAAAAAAATAATAGTTAAATAATACTAATATATGTGTAACTTAACAAATAAATGCTTTTAATATAGTAGTAAATTTAAGAATAAAATAAGGGTTATACAATAGCCAAACAATAATAACAAAATAGTAATAACGTAATAGTGAAATGACAGCACAACAACAAGAAAACAATACAAGTTTTTTCTTTTTACAAATTCGGCTTTGAATAAAAAAGCCTTATCTAAGATCCGACTCATTTTCTAAACGGAGATTATTGTTTTTGTCTAAATTTATTTTCAGACCTATATTTTTATTCAAATCTTCTCACTTTCCAAACGAATCTTTAAATTTGACAGAATAACCTAAAGATAAGTCTATTCATTAAAAATCTTAAATATAGGTGATAATAATTAAAATGCGACCGGAGCAGCACACTAACATATAAAAAGTCAAAATCTGCTTCTTCTTTTTTAATCTATACTTATAAATTATTAACATATTGAAAATTATATAAATAGAAGATAGAATTAAAAAAAAAACGTACATGACAACTTCAGCGATTGTTGTAATAAAAAAAGAAAAACATGCACCAATTGTTGAGCCATACGATACATACATGCAGCTTATTGTTTGTATGCAACACGTGATTTTTAAAATAATAGCTTCTGCTTTCTTTACTTTCACTATATTAAATATTATACAATAATTTGCGCCCACTGTTCACATTTTCTGATTTGGGTTTAATATTTATTTATGTTCTGCACTTTAGTCCTTTGAATGTTGTTCACTCACTTTTGATGCAATGGAGAATGTAAAAGTATTTAGTATCATTATTGCCCTCTTTTCAGTTTTGAGTGTGGAAAGTGTGGGGTTGAAGGACTTGAAAACCTGTAATTTTGGAGCAGTTTATAACTTTGGTGATTCCAATTCTGATACCGGTGGTGGCTCTGCTGCATTTTGGCCTGCTGGGAAACCATGTGGCGAGACTTTCTTCGGTAGGCCGGTCGGACGGGGTTGTGACGGACGTCTCATTATCGAATTCATCGGTAAATTCTATCTCGGTTTTCTCTCTATGCATTTCATAACAAGCAAAATCTCTAGTCTTTTTCATTGTTCAGATCAACGATTTGAGGTTCTTTTTTTGTTGTTTTATGTTCGCAGCTGAACACCTTGGGTTGCCTCACTTGAGTCCTTACTTGGATTCCATTGGAACAAGTTTCAGATATGGTGCTAATTTTGCCATTGGCGGATCAACCATTAGGCCACAAAATGAGTCAATGTCTTTAAATGGAGTGAGCCCATTCTCACTTGACATCCAGATTGTACAATTCGACCAATTCAAGGATCGAAGCGGCTATTTCTACAATCGAAGTTACCCCAGAGATCGCCATAATCTCCCCAGACCTGAGGACTTCTCCAAGGCTCTTTATATATTTGATATTGGCCAAAATGACATTGCTGCTGGTTTGAGAAAGAAGAACGATTCAGCTTTTCATGCATCAGTTCCAGACATTGTTGATCAGCTAGCTAAAGCAGTTCAAGTAAGTTTTTGTCTTAGTACTCGTGTTTGACACATATTGATTTATTAGAACTCTAATGAAAATCACCTGTTTGTAATAAGCAGAATCTGTATGAACATGGGGCAAGGACATTTTGGGTACATAATACAGGTCCAATTGGTTGCTTGCCTGTGAGTCTTCATTATCATGATATTAAGCCTGAAGAACTTGACGAGCAGGGCTGTCTAAAAGCCCAAAATGCCTATTCCATGGAGTTCAATAGGCAGCTTAAGGCTAGAGTGATCAAACTTAGGGAAAAGTTACCACGTGCTGCTCTCACATATGTGGATATTTATGCTGCAAAGTATGAACTGATTGGCAATGCAAAAAAGCAAGGTAAATTATCATATTTAATTTAGTCTTAATATTTGTAATGGTTTCCCATTTCGAACAAATAGCCTTATTCTTTTGTCAGTTAATGTTAAATTTAGCTCTCAACACTTAACACAAAATTGTTTTGGTTGGTAGGATTTGTTGAAGCTGCAAATATTTGCTGCGGTTTTCATGAAGACGAGATTCAAGTATATTGTGGCCACAAACAAAACATAAATGGAACTGAAATCTATGCGGGTTCTTGTGAAAACCCTTCCGACTTTATTAGCTGGGATGGTGTCCACTACACTGAGGCTGCCAATCGTTGGGTTGCTCATCGTATAACCAACGGTTCATTTAGTGATCCACCCTTGCCAATTAAACATGCTTGACACAAACCCTAGTTTTTGAGTATTCATTCATGAAATTTCAACTTTGAGAGGTTTCTGAAGGCAAGATTCAATTTCGGCAGGCAAATTTATACTCACTTTTGCTTAATACTTCAATTGATATTGTGAAAGGAACAATTCGTGTTACAGAAACTTTTTTTTTTCATCTGTTTTCTTTTGGGTGCAAACTACAAAGTCAAATTATAAATTGACTGAGGAGAATTACGTCAATAGGTTTTCAACTTTAAGATGTAAAGAAGGGACCTCTATAATTGGTCCCTTGTACTGTTGACTTTTTTTTTGTCTAGTTATGCATCACAAGTTTGAAATTTAAGTGTTTAAATCTAAAAAATTATGCTAAGTTTTCGTATTGATTTTTTTATTAATTTTAATTTTTTTTGGTGAAATTATTAATTTTAATTTTATTAATATAACATTGTATATTAATCTTGAATACATTTAAATATTACAAGAGCCTTTAAGTATTTAGTAGTTACATTAGGTTCAAACCAAATCTAAAATTGAGTTGAGTTGAACCTTATCTAAACCAGAGACAAAGCTCTCTATGTGCTATTTCTTCATCCACAAGACTTGAATTGGAGACCTTGCTTAAGGGACATCGAGTTCCTTACCTCTCAAGTAAACAAATGCAGGTTTCAACTTAAAATTTTCAATATTAAGTAATAAGTAATTAACTATTTAATTGTCTTATTCAACATTTTATTGTTGAAATATTTATATTACGTAAAAAGTAGATATGATTATCAAACACATTTGAGATACTAAAGGTTCAAAATTATCATTTTCAAAAAAGTAAAAAAACTCAATATTTTGTCAAATACTAATTTAGTTCTAATCATTGTTTTTGTTATACAATTAAGTTAGACAAGATGCTAGAGGTGACAATAATGGTGGTTCATGCCATAGATGATGTGGAGAGCCATTAAAGATGATAGTTTATTTGAGTTGGAAGGGTGTATTTAACAAAGTGTTGGCTATATAGGTTCCCTTGTCTCTTATTCCCTTATTGTCCTATGTCTTGGTGCTAAAAAGGGGTATTTATAGATAGAGGTTGGCTTGGCATGTGTCCCAACTATTAGCATTCTATCTTATAGGTACGAAGGGTAAAATGGGAGATGTCACCTTAGAAACACTATTGGAGTTAATTGGTCCCTTGTAGTGACTTTTTTTTTCTAGTTATGCATCATAAGTTTGAAATTTAAGTGTTTAAATGTACTAAAAGAATTAGGTGCTAAAAAATTATGCTAAGTTTTCGATTTGATTTTTTTTTGTTTATTAATTTTGATCTTATTAATGTATCTTGTGGTCAAATTAAGCTCAGACTAAATCCGAAGTGGAGTTGAGTTGGATCTCTAAATGGGAGACAAAGCTATCTTTGTGCTATTTCTTCACCCACAAGACTCGAATCGGAAACTTTGCTTAAGGGACATCAAACTCCTTACCTCTCAACCAAACAAATGCAGGTTTCAACTTAAAATTTTCAATATTAAGTAATAAGTAACTAACTATTTACCTATCTTATTCAACACTTTTTTGTTGAAATATTTATATTAGGTAAAGATTATCAAACACATTTAAAATACTAAATGTTCAAAATTATCATTTTCAAAAGAGTAAAAAATTTCATGTTTTGTCAAATAAACTAAATTTTATATTTAAAATTTAGTTCTTATTATTGTTTTTGTTATCACAATTAAGTTACACAAGATGCTAGAGGTGACAATGATGGTGATTCACACCATAGATAATATGGAGAGCCACTAAGATGCTGGCGGTTCACATTGTAAATGGTGTTGAAAGCCACTAAAGATGGTAGTTTATTTGAGTTGGAAGGGTGTATTTATCAAAGTGTTGGCTATATAGGTTCTCTTGTCTCTTATTCCCTTGCCGTCTTATGTCTTGGTGCTAAAAATGATATTTATAGAGAGAGATCGACTTGGCATGAATCCCAACTATTAGCACTCTATCTCATAGGTGCGGAGGGTAAAGTAGGAGATTTCATCTTAGGGACATTATTGGAGTCAATTGGAGGGAATTACGTGAGATGACCATATGTGCATCATTAAGACTAGAGAAGTGATGGATTAACAAGTGTTGACAAGAACTCTTTCCCATATATATTTTGGGGATCATGTGGACTCGACTTATATAATGTAGTATTTTGGTTAGGTGAGGCTTAGGCAAGAACTATTCTCTTGGCGAGGCTACAAGGCCAAACTTCATTTTGTTTTCCCTTCAAGCATAGTTGTTAGGTAGTTTGGCGAGGGTATAACAATTGCCCCTTAGACTAAAGGCAGATTACAAAGTGATCTGGGTTGAATCAAATCCTTGATGGGGCTCTTGAGGGTCTTGGCAAGGCTTGTAAAGAGTTTAAAATGTCGTAATTACTGCCCCAATCATGGTGCCTTTATATTAAATACTTTTGGATGCATCTTTGCCTTTGACAGCGAGTTTCTCAAAATATATATATCTTTTTTTTTGTTATTGTCATTTCGCTTGGTGTGTTGGTTTAATTTCCTGCCCAAGTACCTATAAATAGGTATCTTTTATGATTTTAAGGCTCACACCTCGTCTTTTTTTGCTTTTGATTCTCTTATATTATCTTTTATTAAAAAAATAATTCTTCTTATCTTTTTGTCTTTTCATTATGTGTCATTCTTATCTTTTTTATCCTTCAAGATTTCAAGTAGACAATGTTCTAGTGGAATGTGAAGAATAATTTATACATCATTACTAAGAGACATGGCAACCATGTTGCTATTATGATGTCTCAAGCCACATCACTATAAATATGAGTTATTAGTTTCATTAATATCACACTAGATGAGTGAAGTTATGGCTGATGAAAGGGGTTTTTATCTCCATTACATCTTTTTGAAGGGGACTTTCATTTGCCCATTTATTCATAATTTGGTAGAGATGCTATGGTTGCACAATGTTGCCACTAGATAGATATTAGGGGCTACCTAGTGTCTGTTAGTATTGTTTTCATTTAATGTAAAAAGCATCGAAAAAAACCCTTCTTCAATTAGCTCTAAATATATGTTTACTATTACTTTTGAGGGTTCTCATGGCGTAGGTCATTTCTAGGTGCAAGACGGTTTCCCCCCCAAAAAGTTGGCTTTTATCCCCTCACAATTATATTCAAATAAAGAATAAGCTAGAAGACTTTCATTTTCCTTTGAAATGGATATCATTCATCTTTAAGGCTTTAGCCCCTCCCTTCAACATACCTATCGCCTAAGAACAAAGTAAGTGAAATTTAGCAAGGTATAGTCTTTTAGTAACTTTTGGATGTTTTGTTTCAATACATATAGCCCTATTAATGCGACTTCAAAAGAGGTGGCTAGGATTCTCTATGTGCAAAATATTGGCATTCCATCTATGTCACATATTATATGGCCATCACATTGAAAGGATCTCTTGGCAAAGCTGATGCTTATAGAGGAGATGGAATCTTTAGATTTTGTTCACCAATACGTGCGAGAGCACTTGAATGCTAAGTTACCTATTACCGAAAATCCCGTGAAAAATCATGTGGAAACTCTAGAGTATTGTCCTAAGTTTTGTTTGTACTTTAACATCTTAGTTCCTATTCTGTAGAACATATAGCTCCTGTTAATGATTCTCATGCCTTGGCCTCAGTGGAACCTTCTTTCGAAGTTGTTATTGTTATAGGGAAAGCTGAAAGTACTACGATACATGTATAAATGGGGTGAAATTTATTAAATTTCATTCACCGAAGCTACCGATTTACAAATTTAGAAAATCATTCAACTTGCAAAAACTTTTTGGATGGATCCAGACATTTTTGGATTGAGATGTCTCATAGTGTTCAAAAATCTATCTCTTAGCTTCAAAATGCACTTTGAATCTCTCTAATTTGAGTCTGAGAGCTCAAGTTATGATTATTTTAGTTGATTGTGTTAGCAGAATTTATAGATAAGATCATATTTGGTTCAATTTTTAGGCTAAATTTTGAGAGTATATGAGCCCGATATTTTATCTATTAGGTTTTATATTTTTATCATTTATTCTAATTTTTATGATATTTGTAAGTATTTTAAGTTGTTTAGGAGTTTTATATTTCTTAGTTAAAAAAAAAGTTTAGCTCCACTAAAAATACTTATTTAAATTAATTAGAGTTTCATTATATGCAAGAGTTTTATTTTGATGTAATTAGTAGCCTGTATAAAGGTCTCTTCATTATTCGTTATTGACATACATTGATTAATAAATTTCAACTCTTTGAGTTATTTCTCATTATGAGATTTCTCTTTTGTTTATTTTAGAAGTAGGTTTTCTCATTAGTTTCTCTTTGAAGCTGCGAGAGAACTCTCCACCCTCAAATTTACTAGGGTTTAGCCTTAAGGGGTTGGTTAGAGCCATTTGTAGAGCTTGTTGAATATGATTCTTCAAAGGTTTTTATAGGACATGGACTTTTCATCACCATTGGTTGTTTTTATTGAAGCTTTGTTCATCGATGGGATAGTTTTTCCATCATCCATCTTATTTTCATTTTCTTCTATCCAATATTTTTTCCATCTCACCCTAATATTTATTTTTCATGGTTTTAAGCTTTGTGTTTCTCTTTATTTCTATTATTTTTAATTTGATTTGTTTCTTTTTTCAGGCAAATTTGAATCTTTCTCGAGTCGAACAACTTGAATATGATATTAATCTACTTCCCCCCTATCATTTGATATCAGGCGTTTTGAGTTGTTTCTTTGTGCTAAACAAATTATTTTTTCTTATTTCAGCTTCTAAAAATAATTTTTACCCAATTTTTTTTTGAAAAACCATTCTTTTCAGTAAAATTTTGTATATTGTTTCTTGGCACATTGGTACATTAAAAAAATTTCCCACGAAAAATAGAAAGAATTGTTTTTGAAAAATAAATAAAATAAAAAATATTTTTTGAGTTGAATTTCGTGTAAAAATTTACAGATAAGTTATTTATCATATAAAAAGGCTACAATTTAAATTTCTTGATTCTAGCACATCAAGAACACCTTAAACAGAAAATTCAAGTTGTTTTCTATTATTTCATAATTGACATTCATTTGTTTTACCTTTTCTTGTTCTATTGTACATATTAACACATTATTGCTTCTTGTGTTAATAGGTACAAAATGAGTTTCCTCTCATTCATTCGTGCAACTCAAATTCTGTTTGGAGTCAAACTTTTCTTTGGCGTTTTAGAGCTATAGGACAACTTTGCTAGAGAGTACTTCCCACGATTTCATATTAAGTTTGGTTACTTCTTTAAATTTTACAAATGAGTCTTTTTCACTAAGAGTTGTCTGTTATTGTGAGTGCATAAAGGTGAGACTTGATTTTACTTCAATTTTCTTACTCGAGTGTTTTGTGTTTTCAAATTCTTATGTCGGTTCAATGGTGAAGCATAAATGTCATATAATTACCAAATTTGCACGAAAATGATGTTTCCAATGCCCACAAATATTTTGTTGTTCATGTATTTGGCAAGAAAGACATTTGAACAAGGGTTATAATGAGATACACACACTTAAACGACTTATGACAAAGCGAAGAGAACAAGCTAGCTAGTGCATATGGTATGATGCAAAGGATCACAGGGACTTTAAATTTCCAACATATTCATTTAAGAAAACATTGTTGAAATTCTCAGCCATGCTTCCTCAGCTTAATTTGATGTTAGTAGTCATACAATCCTTGCAAATCAAGGAACATAAGTATGACACAGAGCCTATTGAAGAGTCTTCTTCTACTACTACCATAAAGATGATGATATGTGTCAACAAGAAAGTTATGTCGATGCCATTTGTGAAAAAAATCTACGTGATCCTATTCCTATTGTTTAGCTTTCTTTTAGTGACAAAGAATGATGTGATGATGAATTCAATGTTCAAAACTTTTTTCAGTGGTTAAATAGAAGTGAGAATGATTCATATAAAAGAATGAGAGAAAATAGACTTTGAGCGATAAAAGTCAATTTGATGGTCTAACTTCGGTGAGTGAAAATTCATATGAGGTAAAATTAGAGAATCAAATTCACATTGAAAAAGAGAACACAAAGAAAGAGAGGACATATACAAAGGAAAGGAATGATTATGTTTTCACTAACCTTAACTTGAGTTTGTCTAGTGGACTTGTTTCTTTCTTTTAAGAATTTATTGATTCCTTGAGAGAACCTTTATTAAACCATTCAACTTATGATAAAGATTCTTTCTTATTGTCCAAAGGCAATATTTGAGGACGAATCTTTTTGAGGAAAGGGAGAATGATACATGCACAAATGAGGTAAAATTTATTAAATTCATTCACCAAAGCTGCCAATTTTCAAGTTTAGAAAATTAGTCGACTAGCGATAACTTTTTGGATGGGATCCGAGCTTTTTTGGGTTAAGATGTATTCATAGCATTTGAATATCTATCTTTTAGCTTCAAAACACACTTTAAATCACTCAATTTGAAGTTTGGGAGCTCAAGTTATGACCGTTCTAGTGAAGACTATGCGACTAGAATTTATGGATGAGATTATTACGAGAAATTACGAGTTTTAGACTTTAATTCGAGTTTAAATCATATTGGGTTTGATTTTAGGCTTAATTTTGATTATATACGAGGCTAATTTTTTATCTATTAGGTTTTATATTTTTATTATTTATTTATTCCATATTTTAGGATATTTGTAAGTATTTTAAGTTGTTTAGGAGTTTTATATTTCTTAGCCAACAAAAAAAATTAGTTCCACTAAAACTACTTATTTAAATTAGAGTTTCAGTATACTTAAGAGTTTTATTTAATGTAATTAACTAGCCTATATATAAAGGCCTCTCAATTATTTATTTATTCTCTTTTAAGTTAATAAAATTCTTGAGTTATTCTCTTCAAGAATTTCTTTTGAGTTTTCTTTTAGAAGAAGTTTTAACAATTTTTTAAATTGTGGAAATCATCTTCAAGCTTTTTCTTGTAGAGAATTCTTTCTTGGAAGGGAGATTAAAGCCATTTGAAGCGGGTTCTGGGTTTATAGATTAAAGCCATTTGAAGGGGGTTCTGGGTTTATCTTGTTTCCAAAGTTACTTAGGACTTCTATACGCTACTTTCCTTCGTTTCGATCTTTCTTCTTTCTTTTCTTTTCTTTTAGTTGTTGTTCTATTCTTGTTTAATTGTTTATAATATTTGATTTATTTAATTTCAAGTCATAAACTATCAAGAAAAGACGTTCGCCCATCTTAGTTCATCAAGAATCATTCAAAAATAGGAGTTTTTTTCTTTTCTTGTTGTTTGAATTCATTTGTTACAAAATAATTTTTGTTTTGCTTAATTCATCATTTTGACAAACCGTTTTGTTCTCTTGTTTTTAGATCTGATTGGGGGCTTCCTTGAAGTTCAAGAACTGTTTCTTTTTACTCAAGAAATCATAGTTTCATCAGTCTTGGACTCTTTTTTTGTCACCCTTCTCTTTCTTTGCCTTTAGGTTTCTTTTTCTTTTTCAATTTTATCCAATAACTAATTTGTTTTGTTTTTTTTTTGTTTATATCTCAATTTGAAAACTTCTTCTCATTCAAGAATGAATCAAAACTTCATCAATTGATTGGTTCATCATTAAACTTGGCTGGTCGAACCTTGTTCTTCTATTTGTTCTTTGATTTCATTCGATTTTAGCACTTAATCTTTCAAATTGCTTCTAACCGATTGTGTTTCTTGATTAGCAACTTATTTAGTTAAATTTCATCAAGAACAAGTCTCTCAATAACTAAATTGGACACTATTGCAAGAATCCTAATTTAATTCGATTTTCCTTATTCTTAATTTCTTTATTATTTTGTTTTATTTGTTTCTTGCTTTAATTAGATCTAACTTGGATTGTTTGTGTTTTAGGTTTAGTCAAACTCTAAGTTCCTCCATTCGTATAGAGCCTTAGGCCAAATCTGCCACTTGGACAAACTTATGATCGTGTTCCACATGCATCCTTATGACAATGTCATTACTTTCCCCCTCAAAAGAAAAAAAAATGAGAGAGACTTTAGGTCATTCTTTGGTCAAATGCATCTTCAAGTCTATCTTCGAAGTTTAATCATTTGTTTAAAAAGAATGACCAAATAAGACGAGCTAACTGGAAATTCTTAAAATAGTTAGAGAGGGAGAAAATACAAAAAGCTAGCATTTGGAAGCAAAGAGCTAACGACTGGAGAGACCAATATTACAAGGCACATCAAACTAATAACCATGTAGAACATATAGCTCCTATAATTATGCATATATTTGAAAGGTTGGCTTGAGGCTCAACTCCCTAAACTAGAAGCGGAAATTGAAAACATAATGGGCAAGATTAGAAAGCTACAGGATGAACTACTGGTGAAGGACTTACAAATCAAATTCAACATGAAATTCTTAAAGTTTGATAATCAAGTGGCTATTAATAAAGTGTATACAGAGGTTGAGGAAACCTTTGTTAATGATGTGCAAAGTGTCAAGGATGTCGTCATGAGTAACACCTAGGTGGTTGATCACTCCTACCCTACTTAGACGGAAGGAGTGGAAAGATCAACAATAAATCAAACAAATAATAAAGAAATATAATTATACAATAGGGTACGAAGTACTCTGAGGATCGAACCTAAAGGAGCCAACGATTGAACCAAATCTAGCTACAAACATGCAAAATAAAGAGTCTAACAAACTAATCGCTAAAAAACTATATTACGACAAACCATAAAGTCGAGGGTAATTACACTAATTTATGAATTAACTACAAAAGGACTAAATCGTAAAGCGCGTAAAGTTACAAAATTAACAAATAAATGACAAATGATGGTTGATTGATTTTGATGTAGCTCATCAACTCTTGAATTAGGGACCTAAATTAGTTAAGCTTCTAAAATGGTTCCATTTTACCTCTTGGTCTCAATTTTACCAAATGAGACAAGTTAATCTGATCTATCTCTCGATCTCATTGGCTAACCCGGGACTAACGAATAGATGCTCAACAATATTACCTCTCGGTCTCACTTGCCTAGATTTTCCCTTAGGGGCATCAATACTAAGTTTTTAGGTTTATTCAATTTAGTCTAATATATTGCAATTTAGTCCCTTACTCAAAAATTAGCTTACCCACATCTCCATCAACCAACCCCTTTAAGATTTAGTTACTCATGCTAAAAACTACACTAACAAACATGAAGGAAGAAAACATGACAACCATTAACATAAACTTAACAATAAAATAAAATTTGGGATTTTTAACATAGAAAACCTAAAGGAAAAGTAAAGATGAGCATTCAACAACAAAATGATGAACAAGAGACATTCAAGTTAAATTTTGTAACAATTGAACTTGAAGGAAATTGAAAAACATTAAGCCAAAGATTGAAATGTCATTAAAACTAAAGAAGAGGTACTACAAGTACAAATAAACCCTAGTTATAGTGATAACTAATTTAACTAACTTGAAAAGTGACAAGAAAAAGAAGAAAATTGCAGAAAAATGAAATCTACAACAATAAAGGATGATGAAAAATGAAAAAATCCTAGAAAAAAATGAAGAAGAAAACTATCTAAGCTATGCCTAATGTATCCTCCTCTTTCCTCACCCGAATTTGGCTTCTTTTAGTAGCAATTTTGACCCAAAATTATTTTCGAAAATGTCCTTGAACATGCCTTTTTGATTGATGCTTCAGTTAGACAAAAACTACCATTGATATCATTTTTGCCCCCTCACGATATCGATATCGATATCGATATCGCGATACCCAGTGTAGGATATTACAATATCGTTGTCAATCTTGAAATGGGGTACTCCTTGGCAAGTGGATATCGCGATACCATTGTAGGTGGTCTATGTCTTAGGCCTTTTGAGGGTATCGCTATTTCCTGGCTTTGATATCTCAATACCCCTTCCTTTAGTGATGTTCTTGCTCGAATTTGACCACCAACGCGTTCTTACACATGTGTTAATATCAATAAAATATTCTCTTTTCCTCATGTAATTATTATTTTTTTATTGCTTTTTTTGTTTACGCGTGTTTATATTTTCTTATTTGCTTGGTGGAAACATTTCATTGAATGAAAAACATTCTAACAATTCTGGCAATTCTCTTTATTACTCATCTCTACCATTAGCAAACAAAGACCTCTAATTTAACTACTACTTTTTAACTTGACTTAAGATTTAAAATTCATTGAAATCTATGTAAATTTTGTTGTTGGAGAATTAAATTCATTTATATATATATTTTATGTTTTATTTCATATTTAGAAAATTAGTATTGAATAAAATTTGCGGATGGTAATACACCAAATCAAAAGAAAAACTTGTTTCTTCTTAACCAAAATAAGTACAAAGAAATATATATATATTTGCATAAATTTTGTTTTTTTGAAAAAATATTCTCTAATAACACTTTAATACCTCATTTATAATAAGATCAAATCTTAATTAAATAAGTTCATAAGATATAGTAATTCACACGAAGCATTTGGGTTTTGTAAGCTTGAAAGAGAGGAAAAGATTGAGAAACACATTTCCACAAAATTGGAAGTAATATCTACGAGGATTCAAAGAAATTCAAAAAAAAAAAATTATGAATAACTTATGTTGGATTTACAAGTGACTCTCTCATGAGGCAAGTAATAAATTACTTATCATACTAATTTCAAAGGTTACAAGCCTTAATGTATTTGTTGTCTTCTATTTTATATTATTATAACTAGTTTTTTTACCCATTTGAAAATAATAAATACATTAAACTTCATTAACATTAAAATGTGTATATATATATTTTTTGAAGAATTTCATTATAGTTCTAATTATATAGCCTAAAATTACCCATAACCCATAAATAAAAGGATCATGTGCTTCAGCGTACTCGAACCCATATCTTCCAGTATTGACAAAATACTTATACCAATCAAATTAAGACTCAATCTAAAAAATGTATATATCTAATATGCTAATAAACTCATACATATTGTTAATTAAGCTTTAATGTTTACTTCCAAATCCCCAATTTATGAATATAAAAGTAATAAGCTAAAAGTTTATTTAAATTTTTTGAAAATTAAGTTAAAAGCTCCTTTACAGCCAACACACATTCAACATATAAATTAGTTTTTTGCAATTTGAGGGATAAAACTATACTATCAAATATATATGGATCAAAGAAACTAAGAAAGTCAAAGCATTTTGAGTTCATTGATTCCCATAAGCATGTGCTTCTTTTGCTGACCTGAAAATAGTCTTTCTTTAATCCAAATTTTCTGCGGGTATTTAAATATGCATAAGATAAGTGGATTTTTCAGAATTTGCAATGGAGTTTGCAAGACTTATCTTTGCTGGGATATTGATTTCATTGCTTTCGAATAGGGTGGCTGCCATGGCCGCGGATTTACCACCTTGCAAGTTCAAAGCAATTTACAACTTCGGTGATTCAAATTCCGACACCGGAGCTATATCAGCCGCCATTTTCCCTCGCCAATGGCCCAACGGTGAAACTTTCTTTCGAAAGCCAGCTGGAAGAGTCTGCGATGGGCGACTTATAATTGATTTCATTGGTAACATGATAAAAAAAAATCAACTTTAGATTAATGGTGAATCATCAAAGTTGATAACAAGTGTGTCCTTTTTTATATATATGCGCAGCTGAACGCCTTGGATTGCCGTTGTTGAGTTCGTATTTGGATTCAATCGGATCAAACTTCCGGCACGGGGCTAATTTTGCGGCAGGTGGATCAACCATTGTTCCTCAAAACAAAACTATAGCTGAGAGTGGATTAAGTCCATTTGCTCTTAATGTTCAGATATTTCAATTCGATCAATTTAAGGCACGAACTTCAGATCTTTACAAAGGTTGAGATTCCAACTTTTGATCCAAAACCAATTTTTTATTTTTTTTGTTACTATGGAAATTGATTTGTTGATGATGTGCAGAAAAGAAAAAACATTCATGTAGAATCCAGGTTCTTCCTCGATCTAAGGAGTTCGGAGATGCACTGTATGTGGTGGATATAGGGCAAAATGACATTGCTTATGGACTCCGCACGGTCGGTGATGCGCAGCTTCTCGCATCCATTCCCGACATCATTAACCAATTGGTTCTGGCAGTGCAGGTAAAATTGCTCTTCAATTATTTAGGGCTCACAAAATCATTCTTATATAAAAAGGTATAATAATAAATTTAGCCCTTAATCTTTACATATTTCATTAATTTAGCTCTTATTCTTCTTTTTTAACTAAATTTGACTCACAACTTTTTAAAGGAGTTGAATTTGATCACTAATTTTTCAAAAGAGTTCAATTGTTGTTTTCTTAACAAAAGTATTGAATAAAAGTTAAATTTTTAAACATAACAACTCGAATGACAATTTATGTGTGCTTCATGCTTTTTTTTAATAATTTTAATTTTTTATAATTTTTGAATATTTTTTTATAAATTTTAAATTATTTATTGACGTGATATATAAGACAAATAATATCATTACTATGGGTGAGTATTCAATCGAGTTGAGTCAAATTGAGTTAAAAAATTTTGAGTTAGTCGAGTTGACTAATCCTATTTTAGCAACCAAATTCAATTTGAATTTTTTTTAATCTAATCGAATCGAATAAAAAAATTTCGAATCAAGTCGAGTCTAGATAACAAATCCTATAATTTATACTCAATGTTACGTTTACATGGGCCGATTATTTAACTAGTAGACCGAGTACAAGATTATTTAGTTACATAAACAATATAATAGTGTTGTCTTTTAACGTAATGAGTAAGTATTTATAAAACCGACGTAGTTTTGCTTTTAACTTAATGGGTTTGACTTTTAACTTTAGAAAAGATAAACATTTATCAAAACGACGTAGCTTTGCCTTTTCTTATTCAGATTTTCAGCTAACTCGAGTTGTATAATTTATATTCGAGTTAAATCGAAAAACTTAATTTTTTTATTTAAGTTGATCTGAATGACTTGATTAATTCAAATAGCTCGAACTATTTAATTCAAAATTTAAATTTTTTATCGAGTTTTTCGAATCGAATCGAATTTTGCTCACCCCTAATTGTGACAACATGGAAAAACATATTGACAATCACGCGTGTTGCCACACCAACATTATTAAAAACTTAATGTTTTAGTCAATATTTTCGTTACAAAAACAATTGGACTCTTTTTTTGAAATTTTATTGTCTAAATTTAACTAAAAAGGATCTTAATTGACAAAAAATTGTAAACATTAAGGGTTAAATTTGTTATTATATAAATAAAAACTAAAAAAACCTTTGATAAGCGCAAATGGAGACCAACTTGCGGTATGTAGAGACGTGAATCAAATGTTCACATGATAAAAAGGTTGTGAAAGTCTATCATTATGTAGTAAGGTGGATTAAAAGAATGAGTACATGAAACAGCACCTATATACACAAGGAGCAAGAACGTTTTGGATACATAATACAGGCCCAGTTGGTTGCTTGCCCTCTACTTTGCTCACCATCACCAATCCTCCCCCTGGGTTTCTCGACAACCATGGATGTGTCAAATCCCAAAACGACATCGCCCAAGAGTTCAACAGGCAGCTCAAAAGTAGAGTCATGAAGCTTAGGACAGATCTCCCACATGCTGCAATCACATATGTTGATATCTATGCCGCAAAATATGGACTCATCAGCAGCTCTAAACAACATGGTAATCACTTGGTTACTATGTCCAAATATATATCGAGCAAAAGTTAAAACAAAAATTACTTCTTCATTAATTTTGCAGGGTTTGTTGAAGCACGAAAGATATGCTGTGGGTATCACAAGAATGGAATCGATGTAGGATGTGGGGGAATATTAGCCTTACCAAATGGGACTCAAATTTCTGGACCTTCATGTGAAGACCCTTCAACATATATCAGCTGGGATGGTGTCCACTACACTGAGGCTGCCAATCATTGGATTGCAGGTCGTTTAATTAATGGTTCATTTTCAGATCCTCCTATTCCAATCACCCGTGCTTGTTACACTACTTCATGAACCATCATCGCCTTTACTGTACACGTACTTGGATTCATATCAAAATATCAGCACGTACCGGTATGTAGTCGATAAAATGTTGTAATTGAAAAGTATAAATAAGGTCATTGTCCAATAAATTTGAGCTTACTAATTTGAATTATTGATAGAAACGATTTTAATTCTTAATTCGAATAGGTTGCAACCTCAATTTAATTCTTAATTTGAACTCAAATTTTAAGCTTATAGTGTACATAATCTAATGTCCGATAATGTTTAAAATAGATAGTTCACCAAATTTGAGAGAGAAAAATATAGTTCACCAAATTTGAGAGAGATTTTGTTGTTTAATTAGAGGGATTCTTGGTGAGGTAATTTGATTTATCTTAAGTCATTTTGACTTAGTTTGTGCTTAAAATATTAACCTTGGGACAATAAAAAAAATTACATTAATGTTTATATAATTTTATAATTAATTTTAAATAAAAAATATTTTTATTTATTTTTAAACAATAGAACTAATCATTTGAATGAGCTAGGTGATTTCATACTTAAGCCCGAACTTAAATTTTCTTTTAAAATGAGATCTTAATATGAAATGATTTAACTCATAAACACTTTTAATATTGGACAAAAAATTGAAATAAAAAGAGACTTGGAGCAGACTTTACTAGTTTCACCATTATTCTGTAAAGTATTTGGGTCAAAAGAACAAAGTCATGCCAAACCCCACAGCAGTCTTAAGATCAGCATCGAAACTAATAAAGAACACAAAGATGGCTAACCCAAATTGGAAGACGTCTAGACCACAAGAGAATAAAGATATAGAAGCATTCCCACGAGGTATGAATGCTAATGCTTATAACATCTTCTTTGGATGAAATAGAAAAAACTCAAGAGCTACTTTGACAATCTTCATCAAAACACCGGAATTCATAACTTGGAAAGTTATCCACGAGAACTTCAATCGTGACAATGGCATGGCTTGTAAGCTAGTAGTTATTTGATTTACTCTTCTGATAGTGGTGCAGCCTAGGAATTGATTCATGTGTTATCTGGACAAAGGACAAATTGATAAGAAGAATTCTGCAAAAGATGTGGATTCTTCCTCACTGACAGTATAAACCTGTCACGGATGCCATCAATAACTTAAAGAAACTACTATAGAATTTGAAATGATACAATGAAAATGACAAAACACTCGTGTGGGTTCACAAGGTATCAAAAAATAATTTGGTTACGAAATTATCATTTAGTTAAGTTTTGGGTTAAATCAAGACTTGAATGTGATAATTTTTTCTATTTTATATTTTAAGCTATTTTTATTAATTCAAATTAGTTCTCGAACTTGATAATTATTTTCATATTGAAACTTGAATTTTAAGATTTTTAAATATTAACTTGGACAAAAAAATTCAAACCCCGATATGAAAATAATTATCAATTTCAAAATTTAACTTAAAAAAAAATATTTAAACCAAATATTAGAAGAATTACTAAATTCAAATCTGAAATAGTTCGGATTATTTTAATAGCTTTTGCTTCTTGCATATAAAAAAACAAATGAATAATTACATAAATGTAAGATATTTAACATAAAAAATAAATAAATTATTAGTTGTAGGGTCAATCTGGATTGCATGAATGTGAAAATGACAGGCAAACTCAAAGCACAATTTCAAATTCAAAGAGCTCCATTAGCCTTTAAAAAACATGGGATCAATCAAAGGGTCCCAGTTGTAAACAAATCATGTTTCAATCAATCCAAAAACTGTAAAGAGTCCAACTGAAAATGGGAAGTCTCTTTCATCACCCCAAATTTTAAAAATCAAACATTTCAAAAGTGATTCATCTCAAATAACTAATAAGGAAGCTAAACAAAAACCCCAAGCTTCAGAATTTTCACTCTTCCAAGGAAGACCCAAATTGAGAATTCTCGTCTTGGTTCTAAGTAAGTTTTTTTCCCCTCATTTGATTACGTTATTATTTCTCTTTGAAAAGAATGTCACTTTTCTGTGCTTTGTTTTAGTGTTTAATTCAATGGTTCTTACTTTCTTTTGGTCGTTTTCATTTTTTTTATAGGTTTTCGTTGATTTTTTTTTTCTAATCATAAATATATGTAAAACGCTTAGCTTGAACTGTTTGATCATTTACAAGGCAAGATTTTGTTTCTAACCATAAATGGTTGATGAGAAATTGTTCTTTTAGCTCATTGTTTGATGTTAAATGGACTATGTTAGTAAATTTCTAGGTTAACTTTATTAGGACAAACCTATAAATTTTGCTTGTTTTCATGTCTGTCGTTTATTGTAGTTGTGTTCTCAATGCCATTTTTTTCCTGCTATTTTAGCATGTGAGTAATGTTAAAAAAGAACGAGATTCAAGCTAGTTTGAAGATCAATTATTAAAATTTGCCCTTTATCCATTCCCACTGGTTCATAATTGTTTCTTACAGCCTAATAAAGCTTGCTTCTCAGCCCTTTCATCTGGTCAAATTATAAACTAGTGCTGAGGATTTAACAGCTAAACCTGTTGTTGAGTTCAAGTAATAGGTGAAATTGGTTCAGGAAGATCAGCCGGTTTTCGATAAGCCAGACAGTTACTTGATGTACAACTTAGCTGAGATTTATCTGATAGGAACTAATGTTTGGTTTTCAGGATATGCAATGTCGTATTCAATTCGTTCTGCCTGTTTTAATTTTCGTAGTACCTTAATTGATACTAATCTTTTGTAAAACCTTTTTCAGCATTGGTGTGGATTATTGTTTCGGTTTGAAGCACAAACTTGACGACAACATCTGGTGCGTTTCATCTTTTCCTGGTTCAGCTTACATATGTGTATAAATGTACTAAGAATATTTTTAGCATAATGGGAGATTATCTGATGTACAGTGTGATTATCATTCATTAACAAGAGTATGATAGGAACTAATTTTCGGTTTTTGGATATGTAATGTCATATTCAGTTCGTACTGCCTGTTTTACATTCCCCACACCGTGATTGATACTCTTTGTAAAACTGTTTACAGATCTGGCTGTCATGCCCTGTGGATCATTGTTTCTGTTTGAGCCTTGAACTTGATGTTGGCATCTGGTGCGTTCCTTCTTTTCCTCTGTTTCAACTTACGTCTAAGAAGACCTTTAGCATAATGGGAGTTCCCTTACGAAGGTATCGTTTTTCGTACCAATCCCTTACTAGGAACCAGACTGATTTTAGTTCTCTTTTCTATATTCTGCATTCAATGTCATTTTTATGAGTCATATGGTATCAATAACACCTCTATTGTGCTGCAGTGGTAATGTAATTAAACCAAGTGAGATGACGAGGCTTACTATAACAACTTTTGCTGGAGTTTTTTTGGGATTCCTTATAGGAGTATCCTTTCCAACACTTTCATTAACTAAGGTACATTAATCATTCTCGCTACCTTTATTTGTTATTGACACAGTATTATTTCGATTCCTTTTCCCTTTTCTTATATAACACAATACGAGTTTTCTCTGATACATTTAAATTTTCATAGATAAATTTTCCATCCAGCCTATTCCTTTCCATTGATCTAACGTATATTGAGGACAAACATTCTGGTCTTTCAACACGAAAACTATTTAGTGCTTTGAGCTCTCTCAAGGATGATAAGGTTGTCATGGTAGCATCTAACAAATCTGAGAAGACAAAGGTAGGTCCTCTTTATTTCGATTATACATGCAGCATTACAATTCAGCATCTAAATTGTAGGTTGGCCCTGAAATTATGAAAATTTTCGACTGAGATTTCTACCAAAGTGAGAAGATTTTTGGACAAAAACAATTCTTTAGAACCAAGTTAAGGAAGTCATTTACATACATACACTCTGTTGCTCTGATTCTTTATTTTTCTTGAAGTATCATCTGAACATGGATATAGGGATATGTTCCTCCAAGCACCCTCCAAATATATGGAAATATTGAAAATAATAGAGCATACTTGTGTCATACACAGACCTTTTTCCACTCACACCTGAGTAATGTCTGTTATGCAAATTTAGATTTAGTTTTATTAGTAAATGAGTTTAATTTTTGCATATTTGATCATGGGAAAATGAAAACCCGAACCTGATTTCATCATCCGGTGGAACCTGCCTTTCTTTAGTTGTAAATCTCCGTTTAATTTTTGCCTGGTATATTAATTTCTACATGCATCAGGATCTGATGGTATCTCACCGTTCTTACATCGTGTGATTGCAGTAGGGTAAAATCACACTTAATGATGATATGATCGGCCTTGCTTTTCCCTGGTTAAATGTGATAGTGATCAGTAGTAAAGTGTAACATTTTTTAAGGACAATCAATGAACATCAACACTTACAGGGTTTGGCAAGAGCACTAATAGTTAATCCTTAACTATGGCAGATCTGGATTCCAACAAATCCACGGGGTGCTGAAAGACTTCCACCTGGCATAATCACATCGGAGTCAGATTTCTATCTCCATCGATTATGGGGTCAGCCAAGTGAGGTATGCATCTTCTTCACTTTCTCTTAGTCAGACTCATCTTTATGTTTCATTTTCTGCCTGATACATGTATGAGAGTTTGAACCGGTTGCCATCTGCACCTAATAAAGAATTAATGTTTGACTTTTGTACTTGGATGAAGTTGAACCAGGCAACAATGATAGTCCATTTTTTTTCCATCGTGATTCAATTCAGATTTGTTCTCTAATCTAATCTTTGGTTGATGGGTTGCATTTGCAGGACTTGACCATCAAACCAAAGTATCTCGTAACTTTTACCGTTGGTTATAATCAGAAAAGCAATATCGATGCAGCTGTGAAAAAGGTTTGTCGTCTCTCTTGACATATATCTATTCTTGCCTCAATCTATCCTTGAATGTCCAAACTCTCTTATCTAAAACCTTTATTTTACAGTTTTCTGAGAACTTCACTATTATGTTGTTTCATTACGATGGCCTGACCACTGAATGGGATGAATTTGAGTGGTCGAAGCGAGCTATTCACGTGAGCGTTCAAAAGCAGACTAAATGGTTAGCATCTTAGCTCGTTTTTGTTTTACAAACCGACATCAATCTAGTAGGTTTTATTTGATTTTGCTAAGTCCTCGTTATGTTGAATCAAGGTGGTATGCAAAGCGGTTTTTGCACCCCGACATTGCTGTGCCCTATGACTACATTTTTATATGGGATGAGGATCTTGGGGTTGAGAATTTTGATGCGGAGGAGTAAGTTCTTAATCTCACTGTCTTGGTTGGATAAGAAAATGTTTCAAGTAAGCTAACATTAAACTTCTTTGGTTCTCAGATACATAAAACTTGTCCGAAGACATGGTTTAGAAATATCACAGCCTGGTTTAGATGCAAATAGCGCATCATTGACATGGGCAATGACAAGGAAGAGAGACAACACTGAAGTTCACATGTAAGAACCTCGTATATTACTGCTTTCAGTATTTCAATCACATATCCGTAACCGACTCTCACCTTTAAGTCCGAGCAACATAGGTTTTAATATATCTAACCAGTTAGAAGTTTTGTTATCCGTTATTGATCCTGCAGGGATACAGAGGAGAGACCTGGCTGGTGTTCTGATCAACATTTGCCTCCTTGCGCATCGTACGAAACATCATATATCCTCAACATATTGCTTATTTGTCAAAATTTTTGCTAATCATTGTCATGTTCTTGATGCTTAGATTTGTCGAGATCATGGCTACCGTCTTCTCTCGGGATGCATGGCGATGCGTTTGGCATATGATTCAGGTAAAGCTGTGAGTTAATTTCTTCTTGATGTCATCATTCCTCTGCTTTTTTCCATGTTTATGATATAAATTCTCCTTTAAAATGGCAGAATGACTTGGTTCATGGATGGGGTTTGGATTTCGCTCTTCGGAAATGCGTAGAGGTTAGTAACTGTCTTTATCATTCCGGCATTACTTTTAACTCAAGGCCTTTCATTGATTCTGCAACTTTGTCCGAAGCAGCCGTCTCATGAGAAAATAGGTGTTGTTGATGCTCAGTGGATTGTTCATCAAGGTGTACCGTCTCTCGGGAACCAGGTATACAAAAAATCATTACACATTTATGTTACTCAGACTCAGTTGTAAGTGTCAACATGAGTATTTTTCAAATTTTTCTAAGATTTCCATGTTTTCAAAAGGTCCTTTAAGGATCACAGACTGGATATGTGTCAGGCATGAATATCGGACAGTGATACTTAAAGTGAAGAGTTAGGGAAACATAAGTTACTATTTCATATGCACAGTATATGTCAAAAGAGTTTCTTTCTTCATTTGACAGGGGCAACCGGTGGGCAGAAAGGCATCATGGCAAGGGGTATGCACTAAAATGTTCCTCCATTTTTGCTCTTTGTACCCCGTTCTCATGCATTTATTCGTTTTAGTTATTTCTCCGCATCATGCTCATCTTTCGCGAATGAATCACTGATGTTTCTTTCATTTCCTCTATTTTTTATGAAACATTAAACAAGAGTATTAAAAGTTCTGAATTTGGTATGGCAGGTGAGGGAAAGGTGTAGGAAAGAATGGACTATGTTCCAAGATCGGATGACTGCTGCAGAGAAAGCATATTATGAAGCAGTAGAATCAAATCCTTTTTAATTGAACATCTCATTAGTTGATGTTACTGGGATTTTTCATTTTCTTTAAAGCACTCGTATCTTGTACATATGTCGGGCAGTTAAAAGAGTATACCAACAAATATCCAGTACATATGTTGAACACTGATCACTTCTAAGTTGATTTAATCCACCAAATTGATTATTCGATTCAATTTAGTTGTCCTAAAATTAATGGGTTTAGAAATTTGAGTTAATTTCATTGGTTATTGTTAGAATTGACTAATATAATATCTTATTCTATTTCTAAATATTTTATAAAGAAATTACTATAAAAAGGAAGAATAAAAAGGAACGGCTAAAGATGGATGGCAGGGTGATCCTAACGGGACAAAAAGGGCAAGCAAAAGGATGAACTAATCCCAAGAGACCTTGAGTTTCATGGCTAAGAGGAGTGTCACGTGAAAAGTAAGAGGGAGTTCAGCATAGAAAGGCCTCTGAGAAATCCTTTTAGGTTGTTCACTATTCATCATCTTCTCTCTTTTACCCTTTCCATTGTAGCTGTCTTAAGCATTGGAGAGCAATCACAGTGCCAACTCTGACGCCCCCATAGTCAATGACGGATTCAAGATATTGTTTCAAGTGGAGCAAAATTTTTAAATTCAAACAGATTAAAAAAGTGCGGATTCTTCTCTAATACTTTTTTTTATTAAACAATTTAATTTAATATTTTCTAAAAAATATGAATGATTTAATTGTAATTTTTTCAAAAATTACATTATATAAAATTAAATATTTATTTCTAATATACAATAAAGAATAATTAATATTATACTGAAATTTTCATAAATATTATTATAATTCCAAAAATTAAATCATTTTAGGAAAAAAAACTGAAGAGTGTAATAATATATGAAACAACAAAATATTAGGAAAAAGAAAAAAATAATAAATCAAATAAATAAAGAATATAATTTATGCAAAAATATTTACCAAGAGGTCTTTTACGTAAGGAGTTGAGGGAAAGATAATTTATATTTTTTTACTCTATGCTCTCTTTTGGTAGTGCTGGCTCTATACCAGAGGAAGATAATTTCTTAACAAGACATACAAATCAAAATAAAAGAAAAGCATTAACCTAATATATATGGATATGGATTAAATCAATTAATTTTAGAATTTGACTTTAAAGTCTATATTAAGCTTCTAAGTTTAGTCTTTCAAAGTCCATCATACATTAATATTTATTATTATTATTAAAATTATATAATTAAAAATTAAAAATATTTTGTAAATATAAAGTATAACTTTATGGCTTAAAGGGCGTATTATATTAAATACAATTTGGCTAAGGAGATTGAATATTATACAATGCGAATATCAAATCTAAAATACATGATAATTTATATATAAAATTTGAAAATTTCAAGGGGCCTAAAGCTATAAGTGGCTTCCCTTTTCTTTTGGTTTGCATTTTTTTACATTATAAAACAATGGTGAAATTTTAATTTTGGCCCCTACACTATGCTAAAAATCGATATTTAATTTATATACTTTAAATATTTACATAATTTGGCTTCTCTACTTTTATAATGTCATTAGTTAGTCCAAATAGTTAACATTATCAATTATTTCAATCAAAATACTGACATCAATTTTTCTTAAAACAATATTCTAAATAAAAAATTTATTTTATAATGATGATTTCGAATTGGTGTTTTTTTTTTTTTAAATCGTAATCAATATTTTCAACTTATTTTGATTGTTACATGACTATTAAGTGATTTTTTATTCATTTTAAATTGTTGCATTAGAGAATTTAATAAAAAAATTTAACAATAATAACAATTAGACCTTAATTTTTAAATCCGAAAAATAGATTACTATATTCTTTAAACTTGGAGTAAGGTGGCCGTTTTGCAAATCCTAATGCTATTATGGTTGAAATGTAAATTGTTCCCAGACTTTAAACCCACGTTATCTATTATACATTTTGTTACACTTTTATTTTATTCTTATTTCTTTTATTTTTATTTTTTCCTGGACAGTGAGTTATTTAATAGGAAATAATAGTTATGAATTGCTGAATATAAATGTACTTGAACACATTTGAATCTATTTCTTTCTGTTTGGCAATAATGTTGATGTAAATCGCACTAAGACTCAATCGACAAATAACTATGGATATTTGATTAAAGGATAGTTGAAGTTTATTTTGGTTATATGTTAGTATAGTTCTCAACTCATGCTCCGAGTTGGAGTTAATTATTTTTTATTAAATTATAGAGTGAAAAATTGAAAGTTAAAATGTTTTTTAGTCTTTTTATTTTTCATTTATTTGGTATTAATCCTCAAATTTTATTTTCAAGAATTTACACCGGTTTGGTTTCTGAAATTATTATTATTATTATTATTATTTGAAAACTAAAAAAAGAAGAAGAAGAAGAAGAAACAATCATTTTTGTTTCCATGAGACAAGCAGAGCAGTTTCTTTACCTGGTGCTGATCATGTTAATTTTATGGAATCAATCAATAACATCTTCATCTTGAATTGAACCATATTTAAACCACCACCAAACATCTTTCCATTTTGACCGGTTTTCGTGAAACTTAAGTTATGGAAGTTAACTTACAAGTCTGCAAGAAACATTTCAAAAGGAAAAGATAGTAGCAACAACTTCTATCCTCATTTCTATTCATTTGCATTTCGCAGAGCTGTTAATCATGCTTCGAGTTCTAACAGACATGGAACTAACGATTTATAGCTCGTTTTCACGAGCAAAACATCAGACCATTGCAGCAGAATTCAATATCGAAACACTGTTTCTAAGAAAGAACAAGAATCAAAAGAAATCAATCTCTAAATAATTACCTGAAGGCTTCACATCTAACCCGGACCTTTGTTATTCATAGGTGTTTCCATCATGGCTTGCTTTGGCACTTCGGGTGGATTTGCACATCGAATGAGTGCCCAATTCACACTCTGAAAGAATGGGTGCTGTTTAACTTCGGTAGCCCCAC
Source organism: Gossypium hirsutum (assembly GCF_007990345.1). Lineage (NCBI taxonomy): Eukaryota > Viridiplantae > Streptophyta > Magnoliopsida > Malvales > Malvaceae > Gossypium > Gossypium hirsutum. The sequence goes on along the minus strand of NC_053433.1, from coordinate 21,631,879 downwards.
GCCTATAAGCAAGCCGATGCTGCGGTTCCTTTACAAGTAAACCTCTAATCAAGTCCCTAGCAGCAAAGCTTACATTTGGATACTCTGGAAATCTCAATGGCTGGCCAACCACGTTAAAGAGAGTTGCCCGGTTACCATTGCCCTTGAATGGTGTTTTACCGAACAAAAGTTCATATAGAAAGATCCCAAATGTCCACCAGTCTACAGCACTTCCGTGCCCTTCACCTTTAATGATCTCTGGTGCCAAGTATTCATGAGTGCCCACGAAGGACATCGATCGAGCATTGGTAGGTTCCGCTATGAGCTCAGGAAGAGGACTCACTTGATGGCCCGTTTCGTTCTTTACTTTGTTCTTCTTTTCTTTCTTCGGCTTGCTTGAAAAAAAACGTGGTCCAAAACATGCAGGTTGGATACAATCCGGCTGCACCACACAAGTTGGCTCAATGCATGCAGGTTGAGCACAGTACGAGGAATGTTTTGATTCCAGGGTCGTGTTCGAGGACTTGACCAGAGTAGGAGAGACAGCACATCTAAGAGAGAGGTCAAAATCTGAAGCATTATATGTCCATCTTCTCTCACCAAAACGTTCTCCGGCTTAAGATCTCTGTATATGATCCCAAGCATGTGAAGATACTCCAAAGCAAGGAGAACTTCCGCCACATAAAATCTGCAAAGCAACGGAAAAGATCAATGCAGATGACAATAAATTATTAGTAATTACTTGGTTTAAACTTTTCTTCTGCAATCAATCCATATCAGTCCGCATTATCATCCAATATCCTGAAGAACACAACTTATTTCAATCTGCAAAGCTTATAGGCTGCCTAAAACTCAACGAACAAGACAACAATCGGGAATCTGAAAACAAATCCAGAGAAGACATTGTTAACAAAGCCCAACTATAATTAAAATTAGGCCTAAAAACTTCAAGAATTGCCGAAGAATGTTATTTAGTTACAAGATTACAACTCGGGACTCCATGCTTGGTACCTGCCAAACTAGAGAAGATAAAGCCATGGATTTCGATATGGGCAACTTGATAAAAGTTATTTTAGTTTATGGTCCTTTATATAGAACCAGAATACCAACAAAATTGTAACACAAGCTTCCTAGTGGCATCATAGGCTATACATTCGATGGAAAATGGAGCCAAGGGTAGTCTTCAAGAATCTTTAGTACATACAGCAGTTAAAATAAAAAGTACAATGATTCAGACTAGAGTGGAAAGAGTAACCGATAAGGAGAAGAAGACCAGTGGCTAACCTGGCACCTTGCTCTGAAAAGTGCTTTCCAGGTTGTCTTTGCCTGAGTGCGTGCAAATCTCCTCCAGGGCAGAACTCCATGACCAAGCAAGACAGCTTCTCGGTCTCAAAATGCGTATACAAGGTCGGTAGGAAGGGGTGATCCAGAGATTGCAGAATCTCTCTTTCTGTCTGGGCTCGGAGAAGCTTCTTACGACTCGCCAAAAGAGCTTTATCCATAACCTTCATCGCAAAATAAGTTTGAGTGCCTGTCAATTCCGATAGATAAACGCTACCTATATCCCCACATCCGAGTCTCCTCAACACCCTAAAGTGCTTAAAGTCCAAGTCTCCCTTTCGGGATCTCACAGCTTGAATTGCTTCCCATCTTATATCATTTGCTTTGTGGGGCTTGTAGATGGCACTGCTTAGACAACTAGAGCCGCTTTCATCGCTAACATCGCTGCCAGTACTCCCTCGATACATGCTTGTCTTCCTACTCTCGACCACATCACACGAATTACTAATTTCTGTGTTGGTGAAACTTGGTTTGGCTTCAGTATAATTTGTGCCGGTGCACACACTATGTGAAGGACTCGGACAAAAGTTCGGTTCATGTTCAGATCCGGTATGGTTGTTCAACTGCACAACACCTCCTTTACATGAACCTGGTAGAATATTTTCAGATTCCAATGAACCACTTGAATTCAAACTGATATGATCACCAATGGGATGTTTGAAGCTACTAGATATACTTTCCACTGTCAACACCTTCATCTGGGTCGAAATAAGGACCTCGTCCTTTCCCACTGATTCGGATTTCCCCTTACTCGGATCGTAATACAATTTTCCCATATTAGGCAATTCTTCATCCTGCAAGTTGTCATAGGCTGTTTTGCATGGATGCTTTTGATAGCCTATAGAACCGTTCGGATGTCGAATAATCCTTATGCCTTGACTAAGAGTAGTACCGTGCGATGTAGAAGACGGCCCTTCGTTCCCGGATTGTTTCGGAGACGGAGGCCGGGAAGAACTCAGCGTCCCGGATGTCGAAGCAGAGCTACTGTTGGCTATACCAGAACCGGGATTTTGACTCTTGGGTGAAGAAATAACAAGTGATTCCATTGAATAATTCAAAACAAAACCTACAACTGCAAAACCAAAGTCCAATTTAGCAAAAATAAACCCCTTTCCTCTATGATAAAGCCATTAATTACAAAATCTTCAAGCTTAAAAGTCCCAAAACACAAAATTCAACGTTACAAAATTCAAACTCAAATCATAAGCTGTTCAAACCAAGAAACGGAACATTAGCACAATTAAAGGAGATACCAAATCAATGTAAAAACCCAACCATGAAAACATATATATACACTTTGAAATTTCTCAACAACCCTTTTTTCTTTTTTTTCTTTTTTTTTTTTTGAGAGTTCAAAACCAAACTTTGATTACTAAGAAAATGCATGAACAAGGGGAGGGTGAGAAGCTTAAAATATTCAAATTATAGAGCAAAGAAGCAAAAAAGAAAAACCCATAAAAGAAAAAGCTTGAAAGGGGGTGGGGGGTAAAAACAAGTTACCTGATCATAGAACAGAGGAACAATACAATGCAGTAGAACGTGAAAGCTTTCATGAAGTGAAAAACCCAGGAAAGGCAAAAGAAAAAGCTGATTGTTTGAAGAGAAAAGTGAACAGCTTTGGTTTATTTGACCTGTTTATGTTTCTTCTTCTTCTTCTAAGAAACTCATCAGAATCCATCTAAACAATAATGATAATAGGTTCTTTTTTTTCTTTTTAGTGAATGAATGAACGAATGAAGAGGGAAAAAAGTTTCATGTTGCGTTGTTTTTCGTCGTTTCTTGAAAGAAGCTTAAAGAAGGAAAAAAAAAACCAAAGCTAATTTGACAAGCAAAGCTTAAAGCCTGTCTTTATCCTTTAGATTGTTTCCTCTCAACTCTCTAAGTATGAAGCAATATTCTTATTTTTAAGATTAAAATATCTATAATATATATATAATAATGTGGCTCAAAATAGAATTTTAAAATTTATTAAATACTCACAATCAAGTCCGACTTAATTTATAATATCAACCTTAAATTATGTCGAAGTTCGTTTATCCACGCATGATTAGTAAATGAGATAAGTGTGGAAGGATTAAGGGTAGATAAATTTTTTGAAGTTTATTCGATTATTAAAATCAATATTTCATCTTTTTTTTTTCTTCAAACCATTTGTTTCTTATCTTTTATTTTACTCAGTTAGTTATAATATCAATTTACAAGTTAGTTACTGTTCATCTTTTGTTTTTCTCCGTCAACCTTTTTTTCCTTTCTTTTCTCATTTACTATACATGTCTTTTCTCTTTTTAGTTTGTAGATTTATTTTATGAGTATCTTTATTATCTTCATAAGTTGTAATGGACAAATAACAGTGTCTGTCGTTCGCTAAAACTTCACCAACCACTAGTAGTTTTTTTTAGAAAGTGGGTGACTCTTCGTCAACTTCTTAATCTATTTTTATTTTGAAAGTATTTAGAATAATAAATGATTTCACATTATTTGGACAACATGCTAAAGTCTTTGTTGTATTGATAGAGCTTATCCTTCACCATCTACGACCAGAGGCGAATCTAGAAGGGCTAACAGGGGCTTGGCTCCCCTTAAAATGAAAAAGTATTATTTAATCCCTTTAAAAAATTTAAAATTTAAAATTATTAAGGTAAAATTACACTTTGTCCCTTTAAAATTATAAAATTTGATTTAATCCTTTAAAATTATAAAGATATAGACTATAAAAAATTAAAACTT